>NC_092878.1:73165250-73469000 GCF_028372415.1 Notamacropus eugenii | reverse complement strand
TTCAGTGTTCTTTTCTTAAAAATAAAATAGTTTTTTTTTTCAGTTTTCCTAGTAGTTCTTTATAAATAGAAAGATATTTATCCCTATGTAATATTTATTTTTCAGTTGAGTATCATTATTTCCTATTCTATCTGGTCTACCCCATTTTATTAATCTCTTTTTGTTGTTGTTGCTACATAATATAGTATGAAGTTTGGAAATGTAATTTATCTTTCTTTTCTTTTTTTCTTCTTAGTATAATTCACCTTTTCTTCTTTCAAATGCACTTTGTTATTAGTTTGTCTAGCTCTTTTTTTCCCATCAATAGTTTGATTTGTTCTGCTTTAAATCTGCAATTTAATATTGGTAATATTGTCATTTTTATTATATTAGACAGGCCTTACAATGAAAACGTATGAGAAATGATGAGAACTACAGCTTTTTTTTCCTAATGGAGTGTTTTGCACATGAATCTATATGGATATTACAAATATATTATGGATTGAGTCACAAGTATTTTATACGTTTTATAGTAACTTTGATATTATTATTTTTATAATACAATCTTGGGTTTTCTTGTTTTTGTGATGTTGGATTGTAGCCTTCATTTTTTTCCTGAAAATTAATAACAATTAACTTATGTGTTTTTTCCTGTGATTTTCTGAGAATCATTGCACCAGTGAATAAAGATAATTTTATTTCCCTTTTTGTCACTCTTTATGACTTTAATATTGTTCTTATGTCTTATCATTAGTACTAATGTTTTTATTAGTTTATCAAAGAATAGTGAGGAAAGTGGGATGCTAGCCCCACTCCTGAGTCTGCTGGGCAAGCTTCCAGTATATTCCCATTTCATATAAGATTCATTTCAATTGTTAACAGGAATTCTTTTCATTTTGCAAAAGATTCATCTTTGTCTAAAATTTCAAGTTTTTTTTTGTAGTAAAAATGAGTATTCTACTTGGTCAAAGTTTTGTCTTTTATCTGTTAAGAAAATCATTTAGCTTTGAATGTTTCAGAATATGACTAAAGTAATTATTTCCTTAAGGAATACCATTTTTTAAAATTCTAGTATAGATGCAACTTGGTGTTATTGAGTGGCTTATTGAATACATTTCAGTCATTTTTGTCAAGATTGTATTAAACATTGTAATTAACTTATATATTTTTAGTTTCAGCCTTCACTTCCACAAGATTTTGGGATCTAAATATTCTTGTCTTCCATCTCCTCTCTCCTCTCCCAGACAGTGTGCAATCTGATATAGGATCTACATATATATTCACAGTGAACATATGATCACATTGGTTGTATTTTAAAGAATAATTAGAACAAATGAGAGGTACCATGAGAAAGAAAAAACAAAGAAAACAAGAACAAATAATCTCCTTCAATCTATATTCAGATTCCCTAGTTCTTTTTCAGGACGTGGATAGAATTTTTCATCATGAGTCTTTTGGAATTTTCTTAGATTCTTGCATTGCTAAGAAGAGCCAAGAGCCAAGAGTCAATCCAAGTTAGTAATACCTCAGTGTGACTGTTACTGTGTACAACTTTCTCCTGGTTCTGATCACTTCACTTAGCATCAGTTATATGGCTTTCCTCTTTTTTTGTTCGTTTGTTTGTTTGTTTGTTTGTTTTTCTGATACAATATTCCTAGTAGTTTTCCTTTGGAGATCTCTTTCCGGAAGTGATCAGTGCATTCTTTTTATTTCTATATTGCACATTGGTTCTAGAATATCAGGGCAGATTTCCTTGATACTTTCTTGAAAGATGATGTCCAGGGTCTTTTCATTTATCACGGTGTTCCAGTAGTTAGACAATTTTTAAATTCTCTCTCCCGGACCTTTTTTTCCAGGCCAGTGTTTCTTTTCTTTTTTATTTGTTTTCAGGGTTCAACATTCACTTCCATATACCTTAGATATTTCCACTATTTGCCCTCTACCTCCCCACTCTTTCCCAGAGATGGCATAAAATTTTAAATAGGTTCTACACATACATTCCTGTTAAATACATTTTCACCTTAGTCGTGTTGCATAGAAGAATTAAAATGAATGGGAGAAATCATAAAATAAACCAATGCATAATACAAAAGACAGTGATTTCATTCTGTGACTGAATTTCATATTTCTTTCTCTGGATGTGGAACGCATTTTACTGTAAGAGACCACTGGTCTAATTTTTAATTCCTTGTATACCAGAAAACCATGATGAACAAAAGAGCCTGAACAATATCTTCTAAGAAATCATCAATGAAAACTGCCCAGACATCCTAGATCCAGAGGGCGAAATAGTCATTGAAAAAACGCACCATCCAGCTCCTGAAAGAGATCCCAAACTAAAAACACCAATAAATGTCGTTTTCAAATTCCAGAACTATCAAGTGAAGGAGAAAATACTACATGCAATCAGAAAGAAACCATTCCAATATCGAGGAGCTACAGTCAGGATCACACAGGACCCTTGTAGCTTCTACATTAAAAGATCAAAGGAATTGGAATATGATATTCCATAAGGCAAAGGAGCTGGGATTACAACCAAGGAAGGATTACCCAGCAAAGCTGACCACAGTATTTCAAGGAAGAATGTGGACATTCAATGAAATAAGGGATTTCCAGACTTTCCTGATGAAAATTCCATCCTCAAACACAGGTTCCAAGAGGGGCATAAAAAAGTGAACAGGGAAAAAAACAAAAAAACAACAAAAAAAACTTGTTTCCCAGTATGGGCAAACTGTTTACATCCCTATAAGGGAAATACGATATTGATTAACCTTTAGAATTGCATATTTATTATGAAGTATGAAAGGGATATACATAGTAGAGGGAGTGGGTATAAAGTAAATGATGTGATGATAAAAGCGAGATTTAAGGGTGAAAAGAGATTGTAGCAGGAGATACAAAAAGGAGGAGACAGAAAATGGTAAATTATATCATAGGAAGAGGCACAAAATTGTAATACAGGAGAGGGAAAGAGGGGACAAAGATGAGCATTGTTTGATATTTACTCTCATCTGATTTGGTTCAGGGAGGGAACAACAAACAATTAAGTAGATAAATCTAACTAGCTGTATAGGTAGTAGGAGGGGAATGCGGAACAAAAAAGGAGGGGAGGTCAAGAGGAAGGCAAGAAGTAGTAAGGGTAAAGGGGAGTAAAAGAGAGGGGGACTGAAAGAAGGAAGGAAAAACTGCGGGACTTGGTGGTCAAAATTAAAACTCTATGGTGGAGGTGAAGGGAGAGAGGAAAACTAAAAGCACAAACACTGGGAAAGAGGATGGACAGGAAGACACAGAAATTAATCACAGTTGTGAATGTGAATGGGATGAACTCTCCTATAAAATGGAGATGGATAGAAGAGTAGATTAAAAATCATAATCCAACAATACGTTGTTTACAAGAAACACATTTGAAATGGAGGTATACACAGAGGTTGAAGGTAAAACGTTGGAACAGAAAATATTGTGCTTCTGCTGTTGTAAAAAAGTAGGGGTAGCAATTCTAAGCTCACACAAAGCAAAAGCAGAAATAGATCTAATCAAAAGAGAAAAGGAAGGAAACTATACATTGGTAAAAGACACCACAGACAAGAAATCAACATCATTACTAGACATATATGCTTCAAGTGGTATAGCATTCAAATTTTTAGAGAATATTTTAAGGGAGTTACGGGAAGAAATAGATAGCAAAACTACACTAGTGGTGAGCCTCAACCTTGCCCTCTCTGAACCTGATAAATTTAGCCTCAAAATAAACAAGAAAGAAGATAAAGAGGTGAAGAAATTCTGGGTAAGGTTGACATGATAGATCTCTTGAAAAAATTGAATAGGAATGCAAAGGAATATACCATTTTCTCAGTAGTATATGGCACATATACAAAAACTGACCATATGCTAGGGCATAAAAAACCTCACAACCCAGTGCAGAAAGGCAGAGATAGTGAATGCATCCTTCTCAGATCATAATGCAAAAAAAAAAAAAAATTACATGTAATAAAGACCATGGAAAAATAGACCAAAAATTAATTGGAAACTAAGTGGATTAAACAACATATCATAGAAACAATCAACAACTGCATTCAAAAGAATGACAGTAAACAGACTACCTCCCAGATCTTATGGGATACTGCAAAATCAATTCTTAGGAGAAGTTTTATATCTGTCAATGCCTACATGAATGAAATAGATCAAGAGGAGGTCAATGAATTGGGCATGCAGCTGAAAAAAGTTCGAAAAAGAACAAATTCCCTAGTAAATACCAAATTAGAAATACTGAAAATCAAAAGAGAAATTAAGAAAACTGAAATAAAGAAAACTATTGAACTAATAAATAAAACTACAGGTTGGCTTTATGAAAAAAAAGCAATAAAATTTGTAAACCTTCCGTCAATTTGATTTAAAAAAAGAAATAATAGAACCAAATTACCAATATCAAAAATATAAAGGATGAACTCACTTCCAATGAAAAAATTAAAATAATAATTAGAAATTACTTTGCCCAAATGTATACCCATAAATTTGACAACCTAAATGAGATAGATGATTATTTTAAAATACATATATATATATATATATATATATATATATATATATATATATATATATATATATATATATATATATATATGTAAAATGTCCAAATTAACAGAAGGGTTAGTTGAATACTTAAATAGCCTCATCTCAGAAAAAGAAAGGGAACAAACCATCAATTAATTCCCTAGGAAAAAAAATCTCCAGGGCTGGATGGATTTACAAGTGAATTCTATCAAACATTTAATAAACAGTTAATTCCAATACTATGTAGACTATTTCGGAAAATTGAGGAAGAAGGAGTCCTACAAATTCTTTTTATGATACAAACATGACTTTGATACATAAATCAGGAAGAGCCCAAACAGAGAAAGAAAATTCTACACCAATTTCTCTAATGAATATAGATACAAAAATTTTAAATAAAATTTTACCAAAAAGAATACAACAATTTGTCATGAGAATAGTACATTATGATCAGGTAAGATTTATACCAGGAATGCAGGACTGGTTCAATATAAGGAAAACTATTAGTATTATTGATCATGTGAACAACAAAACTAACAGAAATCAAATGATTGTCTCAATAGATGCAGAAAAAGCTTTTGTAAGTTTTTCCAATGAGGTATTTCACATTGTCTTCTATTGTTTCGTCGTTCTGGTTTTGTTTTATAATTTCTTGATTTCTGATAAAGTCATTAGCTTCAATTTGCTCCACACTAAGTCTGAAGCAATCATTTTCTTCCGTGAGCTTTTGGACCTCCTTTTCCATTTGTCCAATTCTGCTCTTTAAGTCATTCTTCTCCTCATTGTCTTTTTGAATTTCTTTTGCCATTTGGGTTAGTATATTTATTTTTTATTTATATAATATTTTGTGTCCTGTTTTCAACATTCCCTTCCACAAGATTTTGAGTTTCAACTTTTCTCCCAATGTCTCCCCTACCCCACCCCAGGACAGCCTGTATCCAACCACCTTTTCCCCCAATTTGCCCTCCTCTCATCCTCCCGTTTCTTGCACCTATTTGTCTGTAGGGCAAGATAAATTTCTATACTCCATTCCCTATGGACCTTCTTTCACAGTTGCATGCAAAAATGATTTGTCAAATTCATTTTTAAAGTTTTTAGTTGCACTTTCTCTCCCTCCCTCCCTCCACTCTTCCCCTCCCGTCCCCCCTCATTGAGAAAACAAACAATTCCATATAGGTCATACATGTGTAGCCATGTAAAACACTTCCATAACACTCATGTGAAAACTAACAATATTTCCTTCTAAACTGTACTGCCCTCCATTTAGCTCATTCTTTCCCTTTGCCTGTCCCCTCACAATGGTATTTACTACCAGTTACTCTTTCCCCCAGTATACTTTCCATTATATCAACCCCCCTCTATTATCTCCTTCCCACACTGCTTTTCTGTAGGTTAAGATAAACTTCCTTATCCAATTGAGTGTGTCATTTATTCCCTCTTGCAGCCAAATGTGATGAGGACATGTTCACTTATTCCCTCTCACCATACCTTTCTTTCCCTCCATTGTAAAGTTCTTTCTTGGCTCATTTATGTGAAATGCTTTACTACATTATAACTGTCTCTTTCTCTTTCTCGCATTACATTCCCCTTCCCTTCTATTATGCTCCCTTTTCTATCCTCTTTTCCCTTGCATTCTTGTAAGGTAAGATAGATTTCCATATCCAATGGAATGTCTGTTATTCCCTCTTTAAGCCAAACCCAATGAGAGTAAGGCTCACTTATTCCCTTTCATCTCCCTTCCTCTTCGTCTCCATTGTAAAAGCTCCTTCTTATCTCTTTTATGTGAGATGCATTACTACATTCTACCTCTCTCTTTCTCTTTCTGCCATGACATTCCCATCAATAATTACTCTTATATTTTAGTTATCTTTCCCACATATTAAACTCATCCTATTCCCTTTATCATCTATCTGTCTATCTATCTATCTATCCATGTATCTATCTATCTCTATGTACACACACGTATATTTATATATACACTGTATATATATATATGTATATATATAATATGGGTGTGCATTTGTATATGTATATATACACATGTATATGTGTATATACATACATACATGTATATGCATACATATGCATACACATGTATAATATACACATACACACGTATGCATATATTCCCTCTAACCACCCTAATACTGAAAAGGGTCTCATGAGTTACAAATATTACCTTTACATGTAGGAATATAAACAGTTTGACTTTCATGAGTCCATTATGACTTCTCTTACCTGTTTTCCTTTTCATGTTTCTCTTGATTCTTGCCATCTCTAGTCATCTTAATGAATGCACTCAGTTGGCTCTGGAGGAAAAGTGAGGCTGGTGACCTTGCACAGCCTTCCCTCACTCAAAACTAAGTCAAGCAATAACATCATCATTTCTCTGATGGCATGATCTTCTTCAGCAACGAAAGATGAATACAACAACAACAACAACAATTCTTTCATTTAAACATCAAATTTTCTATTCAGTTCTAGTCTTTACAATAAGAATGCTTAGAAGTCCTCTGTTTCATTGAATATCCATTTCCCCCCTGAAGTATTATACTTAGTTTTTCTGGTTAGGTCATTTTTGGTTTTAATCTTAGCTCCTTTGACCTCTGAAATATCATATCCCAAGTACTCTCACCCTTTAGTGTAGATGCTACTAAATCCTGTGTTCTCCTGATTGTGTTTCCACAATACTTGAACTGCTTCTTTCTGGCTGCTGGTTAAATTTTCTTTTAGACCTGGGACCTCTGGAATTTGACTAAACAATTCCTAGGAGTTTTCTGTTTGGAGTCTCTTTCAGTAGGTGATTTGTGGATTCTTTCAATTCCTCTTTTACCTTATGGTTCAAGAATACAGGACAGTTTTCCTTGATAATTTGTTGAGAGATGATGTCTAACTCTTTTTTGATCATGGTTTTCAGGTAGACCAATAATTTTTGAATTATCTCCTCTGAATCCATTTTCCCAGTTGGCTGTTCTTCCATTGAGGTATTTCATATTAACTTCTATATTTTCATACTTTTGGTTTTGTTTTATAATTACTCGATTTCTCATAAAGTCATGAGCTTTCATTTTCTCCATTCTAATTTTGAAAGAATTATTATCTTCAATAAGCTCTTGGGCCTCCTTTTCCATTTGACCTATTCTGCTTTTGATGCCATTCTTTACCTCATTGGTTTTTTTGGACCTTGCCATTTGGGTTAGTTTATTTTTAAAGGTGCTATTTCCTTCAGCGTTTTGGGGGGTCTCGTTTAACAAAGTGTTGATTAATTTTTAACGATTTTCTTGCATTACTCTCATTTCCATTCTGATTTTTTCCTCTACTTTTCTTACTTGACTACAAAATACTTCCTCAGCTCTTCCATGACCAATTCATATTTTTCTTGGAGGTTTTTCATGTAGAACCCTTGACTTTGCTATCTTCCTCTGGTTGTATGCTTTGACCTTCCTCATCATAAGAAAATACCTTTTCACAAAAAAGTAACCTTCTATAGTCTTATTTTCTCCCCTTTGGTTGTTTTCCCATCCAGTTATGTGACCTCTGAGTTCTGTGTTAAGTAGAATGTGCACTTCCCCATGTTTCAGGGGCTTTTTGCAGCTGTTGTCAGAGATATCTCCAGGCACTTGCAAATTCTCAGTTCTTCCAAAGTAGTATGATCAAAGGAGAGGTATTTACTACTCTCCTGTTCTGTAATCTGGTCTGTAAGCAACCACAAGTACTTTTTTTTTTGCCTTGATCTGTGTGTAGGATTCCCTCTCCACAGCCTTCACCAACTCTGCCATGCTAGTGCTCCTCCTTGCACCAGGACTGCCACCCAGAACTTCACTGTATATCAACTGCTTAATTCCCCCACTGTCTGTAGGCTAAGAACTCCAGAAGCAGTGGCTGGCACCAGCTTAGGACTGAGACTAGGAGCAGTTCCCCACTCATCTAGGTAAGAGTGCTTTCCCCCTGACCTTTGAAGCTCTCTTTGGCATCTGTGGATTGAGAAGCCTTGAAACAGCTGAATAGTGAATCAGTGCCCTGAGGCCTGCTCCAGTCTGGTCTGTGCCAGCATAGCACATGGTGGACTGCACTCCACTCCAAGTCTGGTGCAATAGATCCCTCCTGTCAGTTTTCAGATTGTCTTGGGCTGGAAATCTGTTTCACTCTGTCATTTTCTGATTTCTGCTCCTGTAGAATTTGCTCAGTCATTTTTTACAGTAATTTTGAGGGACTTTAGTGGTGAGCTCAGGTAGGTCCCTACTTTTTCTCCATCATCTTGGCTCCACACCCAACAATCATTTGAATAATAAAACCTTTTCCTAAAACATTTTTTTCTTTTGATTTTACTAAAGGGATATTTTCCATGCAGCATGAATTCAAACACCTACCTGTTATTTGCTAACAATAGGCATCATTAGTGTGCGGGGGACAGAAGGCTTGAAGAGAGATCAGAGTTAACATTCCATTGCCAATGCCTGATGTGGAAACTCCCTCCACCAAAGTATATTTTCCATTATTTAAGAGACTCAAAGAGTTGCCTAGATGATAGTATCAAAGTTAAATAGAAATAGGTATTACTAATCCATGCAGAAGAATCCCTAACAATCTCACATAGATTAGTTTTTATTGTATTTTTACTTATTTTGTTACATATCTCCCAATTATATTTTAATCTACTTAGGGTAGCATTTGGGAATGTTGAATGTTTGATACCACCGGCTTAGTTCACTGAGAGGTTAAACAATTTGGCATGATCACCCAATACATACACCAAAGAAAAGACTTGACTTCTGAGGCTGTCTTTTTATGTTTGCATACTTCCCTTCAACATATTAATGGAACTGAATTAAAAGTCAGAAATCCTGAGTTCTAATCCCAATTCTAACACTTACTTGGGCTAATCATTTGACCTTTTTAATCCAAGTTTATTTACAAATAAATGTGAATAATGCTTTCTTAGCAAACATTAGAGGGTGCAGGAATTTATAGTTATGTGTGCTACATGAACTCTAAGGCAATGATAACTTCACTTTCCTGATGATGTACTAGCAGACACGTATAGGTACAAGAGGCAATGTAGAATGTTGGATTTAGAATTAGCAAGATGTAAGAGTAACTCACTAAAGTTCTCTGCAGCTCAATCTTCTCATCTATACAAAAGGGCTAATAACGTTTGTAGTAAAATCCCCACCTGCTATGAGGTTGATATGGAATTGTATGTATTCCAAATTGGGCCTGATTCAGGCCATTTCCCTGATACTTTACGTTCATTGAACACTCATTGATTGTTTAAGAATTAAGAAAAAAGAGATTTACATAGCCCTGGAATGACAAAGGGACTCAACAAGGATGGTCACTGAGAATAGCTTGAGTTTATTCATCTGAGCAAAGACACTTCTTTAACTATCATGTTCCAACATCTGAATATCACAGCACTCCTGGTTTACTGATGGATAAGCTATTCTAAGGTGATGAGGATTTGACATAAAAAGTCTGAGACTTTAGTCCCCTGAGCCAAACAATTCTTAAAGAATATATCAATACTTTTTAAGGAAACAAACAAAACAAAACCCTAACTTGCATAGAGGAAGGGAGAAGAAAATAGGATATTGCTTTTAGCACAATATGTAAAGTGCTTTGCAAAATTTACTGGGCTATAGAAACGTCAGTTATATTCTGCACACACACACACACACACACACACACACACACACACACATATATACTTCTTGAGTCTATCATGTTTCATATAAAATCAACTACTATCTCTTCTTGAGTACTAGATAAAATGCCTCCATATAATGAATTTTTGCCATTTTAATTCTTCTGAGATCATGATATTCCCTTTGTAGTCATGTGAAAAACAGAAAAAAATATTCTGTGTATTTCCAAAGGACAGAGATTGTTTGAACAGGAGAAAGTTACGGTAGGAACGGTCTGTCTCAAGATTTGGAGTAATTTCCTATGCATTAGAGTTGCCCAAATTGGAAATGAACTGACTTAAGAGTTGGTAAGGTCTCTGTCACTCAAAGTGTTCAATCAGAGAGTAGATGTCCACTTAGACAAGAAATAACTAATTAAGAGAATTTGGACTAGCTGATAATTGTAACAGTAAGTTTATAGGATTCTACCACTCAGAACTAGTGGCCGAAATAAGTTAGATTAATGATTATGCTTCGATTGGAACTTAGTTTTTAGTTGTCCTTGCAATTGAGAGAGGAAAATCTGTCTGAAAAAATGTTTGTCTATCTCTATCTTTCACTTGAGTAGAAGGAAAGAAAAGCTTGTACCTTACAATCATATCCTATAATTTCACTTTTTCTATTGCTGAGAATGAGGCATTAAAAAGTACAAGATGACAGATTCATTCATACATTCATTCAGAGATGTAAAGCCAAAAGTTGCCTCCAAGGCAACCCAGTTTGAGCCCTCATTTTACAGAAAACTGCAGTCTGGAACAGATTAAGTGACTTGTCTATACCTATTGGTTGTTTTCCATCCTTTCCTCTGCTACTACCCTTAAATGATTTGAGATTTACATGATGAAAGTTTTTAACTTACAATACAATGGCCTCTACCTCATACAATTTTAATGGAATTCACTTCATAATTGCTGTTTTATTTGTTTTTCCTCACCGAAAATAGTTATGACTTTACTGATGGCACAGACCCTAAAGTTATCTACTTCTTTCCTCTACGTTCAAAGTGCCTCACATCAGAAGTTGAATCTCCAGTGTAGAGAAATTTTTCTATGTTAAAACTTTTGTTTCTGTGGATGAAGATTCATTACATACTACTTTACTCCTTGGAGGTCATATACATAGCTATAACCATATTTATCATCATTCCTCATAGAGAGATTGACAAAGTGATTATTAAGAGAAATACTAGCACTAATAGCTAACTAAAATATTGTGCATTACTGTTAAAGTTACAGGATACAGATTGGTGATCTGTGTTGCCAAACATCCTTCACAGGCTCCACTGATCCACTTCATCTCTTCTATGACCTCATTATATTTGTTACATTTCTCCAGAAAGCAAGTCTAATACAAAACAGATACATTGGAAGTGGGAACACAAAAGATCATGCTTGTAAACCTTCTATTCAGTTCAGAGATGTCTGCTCACGGCCTAGAATACCAGCAAAAATAAAAATAAGGTTTGGGGAAGCACCCTACCCATTACAACACAACTTTCCCAAGGGCTATCTGCTGACTTCTGGGGAGCAGTAATGTCATGGACTGTGGTCATGAGTCCTTCCACAATATCAACATTATCTCTGATTACATTAACCAAGAGGAACAGGCAGTTAGTACTTGAAGAGGAATGTTAGTCACAGTCTTAAAGGAATTATATTTCTTTTGGTTAACTTCTATAATGAACATAAGGGCCTAAGTAGAAATAGAGATCCTGGTACTCTTAGACTCAGTCTTTAAGTAAAACCAAACTTTTCTTAGGTGATAAAGGCCCTAATGGATTCTGTGATGTACTCAACCTCACCATAATAGTAGGATCATTTTCATGGAAGATAGTAATGATTGGGTGGAAGGGTATTGAGGCCACTGAAAAAATTAGTGATGGTCGCAGTATTTGTTTAGTCTGAAGTGAATACAGTCCTAGTGACCATGTTCCCAATACAGTTTTGGAGAATACATATGATTTGCAGGCCTGACTGGGATAAAAAGTCAGCAAAGAAAATGAGATTAAGTAGTGATCAGAAAAGAAAGAAGAGAACAAGGAGAAAGCAAGACTAAAAAAACCTAAGAGATAAGTGTATGAAGAAGAAAAGGAAAGAGGTTCTTGACAGTGTCAAAAGCTGCAGAAAAGTCAAGAAGAATGAGGATTGAAAAAAAGAAGACCTTCATATTAAGTGACTGATTGATCAGTGGTTTGGACAGAATAGTTCCATTTGAATGATCAAGTCAGCAGCCAGATTTCAGATTTAAGAAGAAAATGGGAGTAAAAGAAATGGAAACACTGACTGCAGATGGTCCTCCCAGGGATGTTAGCAATGCAAAAAGAGGAGAGACATAGATTTATTACTAGCAGAGATGGGTGGATCAAGTGAAGGATTTTTTGTTGTTGTTTGTTTTTAAATAGGAAGAAACATAGGTATATTTTTAGGCAATAGGGAAATATACAATAGACAAGGAGAGATTAAAGATTAATGAAAAAATCATGAATGACAGAGGTGACAATTTACTAGTGAAGATGGGAGAGAATAGATTGATTTGTTCACATAGAAGGATTTACCTTGGCAAAGGGCCAAGAAGAAAGGCCAAAGGAGAAAGGCAACCTTATTATGTGAGAAAGACATGAGGGAGTCACGTTTCTAACCTGCCTTGTGAAGTCAGTCTATGAAGTGGATTTTAAGTCTTTGTCTCCTGCTCAAGTCAGTTATCAATCAGTCAAAATTAATTTATTAATCACTTATTGCATCTTATTCATTATTCTAAATGCTGGAGACACAAAGAAAAAACAAAAACAAACAACCTTTATCCCCACCCTCAAGGAGCTTACATTCTAATGTATAAGACAGCGTGTGAATAACTACTCGAGATTTGGTGATAGAACATTTCAGATAGAGTACGCAGGAGGTGAAAAGCTACCAAGTTATGTATGAGACAGAGGTTATATGTGAGGATCAGCAGAAATGCCAGTGTTTCTAGACTGTAGAAAATGAAAATACCAGTAAAATTGGGTGAAAAATCTTGAAAGAAGTGAAACACATGCATGTGAAGAAAATTCAACGATGTTTTCATTACCTTTTAAGAAAAAAACCACCCTAGTCTTTGCAGCAGGAAATTTAGTAGCTATTACTCCTACTATCAAGGACATATAATAACCTTGCCAAGACAGAATTTTTTTAAACTCAGGCTTGAAAATTAAGAAATCAGTATCATAATATAATGATATTAACATGTAAGTAGAAGGAATTTCCATAGAAGAAATTTGAGGGCTCATGTATGCCATTTTTTTTTAGCAGATGAATTAACTGAGGCACAAGGATGACTTTGTTCGAGGTCAAGCAGTGATGGATATGGTATATGTACATAGGCATTTTGTGCCTAAATAGAAAGTGTATTTTAGGTATATTTGTAATAGGATGCTGTCTAATGCCAATATCCCCTTTTTACTTCTGCCATTGGGAAAGTCCCTGATGCTTTTCCTTCCTACCGTATCTACACTGGCTGTACCTATATAGTAGAAGGCTGAAAAAGGATGATATCCATTTTCTGGGATTGTGAGTGGTATAAATGGAAAATTGGCACCATGTCTCCCCTGAAAATATTAAGATTTCTCCTGAAGACCCAGCGGATGATTTTGACCTTAGAAATGACTGTGAATTTGTGAATTTTTAAGAAAGGAAATACATAACAAGATCTAGGACAATTCATAATAGCTTTTTCACATTTTCAAATGTTGGTATTAGAGAAATGCTTATCAACTGACACTTTCCAAAACTGTGTTTACATGCAAATGATTTTGAGCTCTTCCTTTTCCTACCCTCGCATCCCCTTGGATTTTGACCAATAAGTAGAACACACATTTACCACCTGCAACTACTTAGGAGTTGGAACAAATCATCATTTTTATTACATGTGCCATTCTTTCATTGCTTTTATTATGCATTCTATATCAAGCACATTTCAAAAACATTTGTATTTTAAACTTGTCTTCTGCAAAGTCACATATAATTTTTTTTTCTATTTAAGAGATAGCATTTTGAAATAAAGGATATTCTCTATAATATGTAATGAAATTCTCAACACATCATAAAAAAACAAGCAATACTTTTCATAATTTTCTTATCTAGGCAATGTATGTTCCTGCCTCCACACCTTTGTTCACTTGTTCCCATAGTATGAAATTTTATTTTTGAAATCTTGCTGAATTGTAAAAGTGATTTCAAGTATAGAGATACTAGATTCAATTGATATCTCTTACATTAAAAGTCTGCCTACTTAACTATCTTTGGGAAACTTTTAATTATCCCTTCATTACCTTCTATTTGAGAAGAATGAGAGGCTTAATGTTGTACCCTTTTCCCACTGTATTTAAAAAAAATGTAGTTCTCAGAAAGAATGACAATGAATAGGCCATGTGACCAGAAGGAAGAAGCATCTTTCCATTTTCATCATGGATAGACCTTAAAAGGATATAGCCCCTACAGAATGCTCAAAGTCATAGAATAGAAGAGATGTCAGATATTGCTTCCAGCCTTCAAGAGATGCTCAAGAGAATGCTATAGAAACTATAGAAAGAAGGCAGTAGCTATAATAATACTTTGGAAGTTTGGTATTTTTTGCCAAGAAAAGGACTTTAGAGAATGCTGATGCCATTTTCCTATGGGTGCATTCCCCCTCACCCCCAATTGCCCTTCTCCTGCTCGAGTAATGGTCTTCTTCCAGGGATTCATCTTCTTACTTCAGTTTAGGAACCAGATCATATTTCTTACCCTTCAAGATCACATCCTTTGAATCTACAATCTTAACCCAACTCTCCCACCAGATGTCCTACGTAGATTTTTTTTTCTCTAGAAGGCTACATGGTCTCTGGTCTAGATATGCAATATTTGTTATTAATGTATGATTTGATTCCATATTAATTGGAATACAATTTCTTAGCCTGTAGATTTAGAGCAGGGGTTCTTGACCTACAGCCTCTGGAACTTTATTTGTCAGCATTTTAATAATTGCATTATACTGAAAGATAGCTAGGTGTTGCAGTGAATAGAGTGCTGGACCTGGAGTAAGGAAGGCTCATCTTCCTGAATTCAAATCTGACACTAACTGTGTGACCCTGAGCAATCACTTAATCCTATTTTCCTCAGTCCTCATTTTTAAAATGAGCTGTAGAAGGAAATGACAAATCACTCCAGTACCCTTGCAAAGAAAACTCCAGAAGGGTTCAGGAAGAATGGAGCAGGACTGAAATGACTAAACAACAAAAACAAATTATCATATAATTGAATTTTCTTTGTATTGCTATGTATTTTTTTTTAATTTAAAACATTGTCCTACAAAAAGGTCTATAAGATTAACCAAACAGCCAAAGAGGTTCATGACATAAAAATGGTTAATGACCCTTGATCTAAATCAAATAGATTTCTAAAAGTAATTTCAATGAATTTGCATATAAGTATTTAGCTATACGTTCCTCATTATGTCCCTGTGCTTATACTTTCTCATCAAATACTCCCCTCTTTTGAGTGAAATTCTTTCTATTTATTTGAGTGAAATCATTATTCTGAGTAGTGATTTAGCTTTCAACTGCATCCTATCAAATATATCCTATCAGATTCTATTAGATATTTGCAATATTCAATTATTTGTACTCCTATTATAGACATGTTTGTTTGTGCACTGTCTTTCTGGCTACTCAAACTGTAGTAAATTAGTGCATTCAGATTTGTTTCCTCTAGATGCCAATCTTATTCTGGTAGTTCATTCTAGTGTTCCTGGGAGGAGAAGGGATAATGGTGCCCAACTAATCTGACAAATACAGAAGGCAGGAGGAGGGAGAGAGGGAGAGAGGAATAGGATGAATGGAGGGGGAAAAGAGAGAAAATGTGTCTGACCAAAGCAGAGAGCCTCATAACAATAAGGTAATGTGATGATTGCTTGTTCATGGTTGATAAATTGTCCCTGAAGTTAAATCAAAACAAATCATTCAAGAATATTTTTAGAAATGGCAATATCACTAGAATAAGTATGCAGCTTCTTAAGGGTAATAATGCTGAAGGACAGCACTCATTTCACCAATTAAGATCTGGTATAAGTGTTAAAAGCCAAGCTCCATTACCTTATGGTAGCACATATTCAATCCCTAAACATTTTTTCTAGCTTTATTAAGAAAGCTTTTCTAGTAAAGGTTGCAGCCTACTTTTTTATAAAGCAACACAGAAGATTTTTAAGTGAAATGAAAAGACTTTCCATCAGAAGTTATTTAATTCAGCATACATTTCTTAAGCACCAACTGTATGTTAGAGAGCATTGAATTATGAACAGAGAGCTGGTCTTGGAATAGGGAAGAACTGAGTTCATATCCTGATCTGGCACATACTGGCTTTGTTACCTTGGATAAGTCACTTGACTTCTTGAGGTTTATGGAAACTCTTTAAGACTATAAGTTGCAAAGTTGTCTACCTTGGTAGAAGAAATTTCCTCACTAAAAACTCCTTCCACTAATAGCATATAAGTCTACTTCAAAAATAAAAAAAAAGAAAGTCAGAGATAATATTATACTAAACCCCTACAACAGAAATATAAAACAAAAAAAAACTTTGTATGGTTTAAAAATTTTAATCACCACTGTGATCAATCATGATTTCAAAAGATATATTATGAAGCAAGCCAGACACGTTTTTATAGAGGTGATGGTTTCACAGAGCAGAATGAGACATCATTCTTGGACATGGCCAAAATAAGAATCTGTTTGACTTGACTGCATATTTGTCACATGGATTTTTTTTTCTTTTCTGTTTATTTAGTTCAATGTGAGGAGGAAGGTGGAAGGGAATCTAATTAGATTTTTTGTTAGTTGAAAATAATCACATTTTAATAAACCTATCCTTGCCTTCAGTAAGCAAAAACACAAGAGGAATAGGGTGTGTTCTACATGTAAGCCGATAAATACGAGGCAAAGAAGAAATGCAAACAAAGTAGCATTAAAAATGAATTAAGGACATCAGAAAAGACCTCTTGGAGAGCATATCACCTGGGCTGAGATTTGAAGAAAAAGGTATTTCTGGTGGTATAGGATGTGTTTGCCAATATTGGGTAGGGTGAGGAGGAGCTGACATGAATAAAAAAGGGGCCAGAGAACAGCAAGCTGAGATTCTGATTGGCTAAACCTTTAGTTCCACTGGAATGTAGAAGTCATGAAGAGGTAATGTGATAGAAGGCAGAATTGTAGAAGGCTTTAAATGTAAGAAATGGTTTAACTTAGCAGTAATAAAAGAACATCTGGAGATTTTTTCAGTAGATCAGAGACGTTGTCGTTTTTAGGAAGATTATTTTAGTAGCCATGTAAAGAATTAATTGGAGAAGTGAAAGATTGCAGAGAGGTATTGTTTATGAGACTTACACCAAAGGCTAGTCAAGAGCTGAGGAAAACTTGAAAAAAAGGTTGGCTGTGGATAGAACCCTGGACTTGGAGACAGGAAGACTGGTCTTCCTGAATTCAAACCTGGCCTCATACACTTGATAGCTGTGTGATCCCGGGCAAGTCTTTTAACCTTCTTTGCCTCAGTTCTCTCATCTATAAAACGTACTGGAGAAGAAAAGGACAAACCACTCCAATATCTCTGGCAACAAATCCCAAATGGTATCATGAAGAACCAGAATCAGACATGAATGATGGAGGTAATATAGTATAGAAAGGAGGGGAAGGAGATAGGGAGTTTATGCCCATTTTGGAGATAGAGTAGATAAGAGGAAGCAGTTGATTAGCTTAGGGGATAGGGAGAAGAGTCAGACTGTTCACCTTTGTATTTGCATTGTTGCTTCATGTGAAAAAGATTAACTATTTTAATTTGAATGTGGACAGTTAAATCAATACAAATAACCCTCAGTTCCTATATTTTAAAAGAAATTGTACACTACATATATCAAAAGGTCCCCCCCCACCCCCGCCATAGAGGGAGAAGTCCTACAGGTGCTCCAATTTGCAGATTATATTTTAGTAGTTGTTTTAAACATGGAATGATAAGGCCTACCAAGAGATCAGTCACGTTCTACACATAAAAAGGGGAAAAATTGTTTAATAATGGTTATCGCTCATCTTATGGCATACAGCTGGAAGTGAATTCCTTCAAGTCAGTCTATAAATTCATATATTTTCTGTATGCATTAGGAGAAGGTTGCAGGACAAAGAACTGGCCAAAAATTGACTAAGATGAAGAGAAAAGACTAAATTGATTTTTAAAAATTATACCATATTTTGATGGTCTCAAGCTGCTCCCTGACAAACTCAATAAATAAATAAATATGTATATATGTATGTGTGTACATATGATACATACAAACACACATATACATACATGTACACGTGTTTGCATGTGTGTGCATGGTTGTGTGTGTTATATGGTTGTAGACCTAGGAGTAACACAAACTCTGAAGATTTAAAGTTGTGGATGGCATAAAGGACATGAGAGTAAGTGTATTATTGTAAGTTATTATTGTTTTATTTTAGGGAAGTTTTAAAAGTGAATGTAATAAAGGTGACTATTTTATCTTATGCCAAACTTTTGGATTATCAAATGAATGAATAAATGGAAATGCTTATTTTGCTCAATGCGTTAAAAATAAAAAAATTTTTAAAAAGAAAAAACATTTATAAAGTTTTTACTACATCTAGAATGCTGTACTAGATATCGGATATGCAAAGATAAAAATAAGACCCTCTCTGCTCTCAAAGAGCTTCCATTTTGATGAACAAAGAGAAAGAGAACTTAGTACCTTCTACGTGCATGGCACCATGCTAAACTCTTCAAAAATTTGAAAAATTGCAAATATTATTTTATTTGATCTTATGTATGGAATAATCAACCCACATAGTAAGTTTTAGCTGTAAGTTGTATGGAAAGGGCCCAAGGTCCTTAGGTTGAAATAGAAAAGCATATCATAACACATTGTCTTTAGCATCATTTCCAAATTCAAGCATTTATAAATAATCAAGTGAACCTGAGTTTGAATAACACTTTAAATATTCCTGTGTGCCTTGATAAAATCATAAAATTTCTCTAGGCCTTAGTTTTCTCATCTGTAAAATGAAGAGATTGAACTACATGACCTCTGAGGTCCCTTCTAGCTCTAAATCTCTGATCCTCTAATACTATGAACTTCCATCTGGCAGATGAAGCATATCTGTGTTATTAATGTTTTTTTTTTTTCCTCTCCTCATTCAATTACTCTGACATCCTGTTAACACAACCTATGATTTAGTCTCCCTTATGTAGAAAAGGGGAATAAATATCTCTCAGAAGACATTTTCAGTATATAAAGTACTATAAAAGTGCTTTGTAATAATTAAAAAGAAATCATTTTCAATTAAGTTGCGGTAATTGGTTCTGGTAGTGATTCATGTGCTAGATAAACACGAAACTTGTTAAAGGAAAACGAATAAATACTCCTCAGGTAAATGGTACCTTACCATTTTTATTGCTATTAGAGATAACAAAATGTATGTTAACATGTTTAGCATAATAATATCACCTGTACTACTCCATACACTTAAATTGGTTTTGCAAGTATATGCACTCAGGTTTTATTAAAGGTTGCTTCCTTAATACCTTCTTTTATAGTAGATAAACAGTCAAGTTACTGAGTGGAATCATTTTGTTTTTATGAAAAATTGGGAGAGTTGAGATAATGCAAAGAATGTTTTTAAGAGATGAAACTACTTTTTTGTTTAACGCCTAGCAGAAAGTGTCAAACGTGAGCCCCTTTCTCTTTTGCCTGCACACAACACTCTGTCATGCTGCCCAAATCAGATTAAAATATAATTGGAAACTATTTAACAACATAAATAAAAATCCAACAAAGCATTAGTACCACTACATTTTAAGTCTAAGTCAATATGTGGCTAAACTGGGATCCTTAATGGACAAATTACTAGCCAGGATTGCCCTTTGTGTTTGAGATCATTGCTGTATAGGACATGTGACAAGAGAGAGACTAGCCTGGATGAGAGTTATATAAAGCTATTTCAAATGGACTGAGAAATTTCTGACTCAATGTGCAACTACTATAAACCTACAAAATTCTGTTTTGCTGAATCCTGTTCACCCAGCCCTGGAACATGTTTTAGCAGCAATGAATTAAGGTTCTACCTGGGCCTCAGCCACATTGACTATTAACTAAACCATTTTAATCTTGCTTGAAGAATCCAGTCATCTGGTGCTACCCTTTCTAGTGCGATATACTTTGGTCTGAGAGGCTAATATTTTATTTCAGAGTCATTAGCTTTTGAGATCTTAACTGTCTAGTGCCATGTTCACAGATGGATAAAGAGTCCAGAGATTAGTCGGTCAAAAAGCATTTGTTAAAGCACTCTGTTGAGTCAAGCACTGCATTAAATTGTGGGAGGTACTAAAAAGATGGAAACAGTCTCCACCCTCATGGAACTGAAAGTCTGGTGAGGGAAACAATGAAAGTTTAGGCCAACCTAGCTCCTGTCATGAGAGAAAACATATGGAAAGATCTGAATGCTTCCATGCATGTAGAGAAGGGGGTACACCAAGAAGGCAACCAATACATGCTAGTGAAATTTCCAGTGCTCCTGCTTTCAAAGAGGAAAGAAATTGCAGGTCTCTGAACAGATTCCAACCTTTCTTCCCTCCCCTTCCAAAGAGGAAATCTGAGCCCACATGTGTAAGAAGAAAACAAACAAATCTAGTGACTCTATTCACTGAGCCTTGAAGGTTGGCAACAAAAAGTCATTTTCAAAGTTTCAAATTCTGTATTCTTCTGGGTTCTACCCTAGAATGATACAGGGCCAAGAAAAAAGTCCTAAAGGAAAGTTAGCAATTCCAAGCAATTCATGAATCCAGTTTTACTTACTTCTAGCAGAAGTACAAAATAACTTGGAGGAATAAAATTGTTTTTATTATCATTTTATATATATAATATTTATAATATCTAGCCATTTCATAAAATTTTTATGAGGAAAACATCCCAGAAACCTTGGAGAACTAAAAAATAATTCCAAATTTAGAGAACTTTAAATGATAGGCTGAGTATTTTCTATTTTTTATTAGTTGTACTAGGAATCCATTGACACTTTTTGCAAAGGGGAATAATGTGATTTGGAGCAGCTAGGTGGGTCAGTGGATAGAGTGCTAGACCTAAAACAAAGAAGACTTATCTTCCTAAGTTCAAATCTAGTGTTAGACACTAGCATAGTGACCCTGGGCAAGTCATTTCATCTTATTTTGCCTCATTTTCCTCATCTGTAAAATGAGCTGGAGAAGCATATGGCAAAACACTCCAGTACCTCTGTAATGAAAATTCTAAACGGAATCATGAAGATTCAGACATGACTGAATAATCATGTTTGGACCCAGGAAGTGATATGGTACAAGGGAAGTGAGTACTCACACGGAAGTCAGAATACCTGGATACAAATCCTGCCGATTATGCTTATTGTACACTTTATATTTATGAAGTCACTTAACTTTCTTAGGACTCAATTATTTCAAGAGTAAAACAAAGGCAGGAACTATATCAGGTCCCTCCAAGTCTACCAGTAAGGAGGGACTCTGAAGTCCCTTCCAGATCACTGTAATGTTTCCACAGTATATGTCTGACAAAGTCTTGTGTGATAAATTCTACAAATGTTATAATCATATTACAGTTGAGGAAACAGATTCAGAGAGCGGAAGAGACTTGCCTATTGTCATCAGTTTCAAATCTCTTGACTCCATATACAATTCTGCTATATCTATGACACAGAACTTTACTTAAAGTGTTCCGTTTCTCATCTATTACATCCCATCTACAAGGAACAAATACGAAGTATAACTTCCTGGTTGGAATTTTAACTAATGTCATTTACTCTGGCTGCCCTCTGTCCAGTGATTGAAATTAAATACTAAAGTAACAAACTATGGGCAGTAGGTGAAAATAGTTATAAAAATATGCTCAAGCTCTGACAAAAATAAATAAATAACATAGCTGTTCTTTCTGCTTATAATATACTGTCAAGAACACAAGTATGCACATTAATACATGAAACAAATAATAATCCTAGTTGTTTCAGATGATATTGATATAGCCTCTCCCATTTTATCATGATAGTCTTAAGTTCTGACTTGTTCATGCAATAACCATGTTTAAAATGTAGTCTCTATAAGTTTTATCTTTCACGCTTTATATAAAGTTTGAGAGAAATTGGGGAATTATGATTCACATTTTTTGCCTTTATATATAGTGAAGGAAAAATGCTTGCTTTCAAAATTTTTTTAGAACTTATAATGCTGGTATAAGAAGAGTTAATAAGAAAAGTACCTAATTGTAACCAAGCTATTTCAACCAATAAAGAGGAAATTATAAATTAAATAACTAAATACAGAAATGGATACTCTTAAGTAATACTTTTTTTTTCTATTTTCCATGTTTGATTGATATTTCCATCCAAAATGTTAGATTTTGAAAATTTGATTGGCTTTCCATATTACTTGGTGAAAAGAATTAGGAATACTACTAAACACTGCCATATTATTTGGCTACTCTTCAGGGGGTAGAGGTGGGAGTGAGAAGTGGAAGCTTTCAATTTCTTAAGAATTGCATTAGAAATATAATCACATACAAACCTTTGCACATCTTAAACTCTTAGAAAATTGGCTGGATCTTGATAAAATCAATTTAATTGTTACATATTCTGTGTGGCTGATTGCGTTATATTACAAGATGTCAGCCCAAACAATTTCCTTGGCTTCAAATTATATTTAAACAGCTAAGTCACCATTAATATAAACAACTTTTGCTCAAATCTTTTCCTCTATTAAGAATTTTGAAACAATCATATTACCTTTCTTTTATAAATGAAAAAGTTTATTTGCAAACAAACACAATAGATTTTTTTTTTATTTTTATGTTCTAAAAGACAGTGTACCTTCTCTTTGGCATCTATTTTTTCTTGAGATTTCCTTTAGAAGCATAATGGTTTCCCCATCTCTTTGGTTCAGCAGATTTGAAATATTGGAATTCTCCTTGATTCCCCTCCACCCATCTTCCATATCCAATAAGTTGCCAAGTCTTTTCAATTCTATCTAAACGATATTTTCTCATCATTTCTTTCCACACTTTCTTTCCACTCACACATCACTTCCAACTGAGGAATTCATCACCCATTGCTTGAACTATAGAAATCAACTCTTAATTGGCTTCCCTCCTCTTGTAGTTTCCCCTTACCAATCAATTAATGTGCAAAGTAATCAAAATACTCCTAAAATATTTATTCAACTGTTTTACACTCTACTTGAAAAAAAAAAAGCTAAAGAAAACAGAAAAAAATATTTTGAAAATTCACCCCTCTCCCCTACAAAAAAAGTTGACAATTATTTTCATACCTAAGCATGCAAATATGCTTTAAGCAACATCTTTTCATTTCTCTAATTTGAATTTTTTTTTAGTTTAGTCATTAGCTAAAGCTTTACAAAAAACCTTTAAGCTAGCCAGATTAGAATCAGCTTTATGGCCCAAGCTGGACACAAAAAGGTGTGCTGGATGGAAGCCCAAATAACTCGCAATATTATTCCAAAATCTGATTTAGTTTGGCATTTGGGTTGAATGAATTCTTATTTGCCAAGTAATTGATGTTGGCTGTATTTAAATGTTGCTGGTAGAAAGTTGCCATATTAATTTTTTAGAGCTAAGAGGTATGTACCAATTTTAGATAAGGGTTATTTGGGGGCCAATGTAGATGCTTGGTCGTCTTATTATACCATTGAACAGGTGGCTCCCATGTTTAGAATTCACTCATTTCCTATCCATATCTCTCTTTGAGGATCCATAGTTTTCTTCAAAGCACATTTCAGATGCTGCCTCCTAAACAATGCTTTTTCTGATTTCCTCAGTCTTTAGTTATCTCATTGAGATGACTTTGTATGACTTTGGAAATTCTTTGTATTGGTTTATTTTAAACCTTGGCAGATAAGATGATATACAGTGATTTGCAGACTTGAAGTTGTGGTTTTCAAAATTTTTGACATCAGGACTACTTTACACTTTAAGAAAATTATTGAAGGCATCCCAAAAACCTCTTTCTTATATGTATGTGTGAATACATATATGTGTATATATTAGAAATTTTTATAGCAATAATATTACGATAACAGTTTTGACCCCCAACACCCTTTGAAAGAGCATCAAGTTATATTTTGAGAAATGCTACTTCAAAGACAATAGAAATATTAGCTGATATTATTACTATCATTATTGCTATCACTAAACTATTCAAAGCTGGCTCAGACACTTAATAGTTGTGTGAACGTGGGCAAGTTGCTTAACCATGTTTGCCTCAGTTTCCTCATCTGTAAAATGAGCTAGAGATGAAATGACAAATCACTCCATTATATTTGCCAAGAAAACCCCAAAGAGAGTCACAAAAAATTGGACACAATTGAAAGACCTTAACAAAAACAAAAACAAAATACACACATTCTATTTCTCTAGAATCATATATTTCTTGAAATTTTCATTAAGGGTAGGCAGGGTTGTTACTTTGTAAGTCTTGTCATTCTTAGCATTTAGCAAAATGCTTTGCATATAGTAGAAATTTGATAAATGCTTATCAAATACAAGACACACTCATAAAAGACTATTAAATAACAACTACCAAAGACAGTAGTGCCCATTAAAGGGAAAAAAAAGTAGTACATGTGTTTTGCATAACCAGATACAATTATAATGAAATAATTTTATAGAATAGACATCAGCACAGAGAAGTTTCTTCTTCAGAGTAATGGAAAACTGAACTCCATAAAAAGTATTTTAAAGTCAAGTGGTTAAGCTATAATTAAAAAAGTAATCCATAACTAATCATATATATATATATATTTATATATACATAGTATATATATATATATATATACATATATATATATATATGTATATATATATATATATATATATACATATATACCTTGCTTATATCTACTTATTTTCATTTCATCTCCTCCTTGGACAGCAAGTTCCTCTAGAGTAGGAAATTTCATACATCTTTCTTTGCATCTTCAAGTGCTGTCAATAGTGCCTGGCACATAGTCAGCATTTAATAAAAGCTCCTTGACTGTCTGATTCTGAATTTCTCCTGTTGGATGTTCCTCAAGAATTCATATTATATGTTGTACTAGAGAGTCCACCAACATACCTGTAGTGGAGACTTGCAATAAAAATCAAAGCTCCACAAGGTAAGTATTTAAATGATTTGTGCTAATGTGTGCCTACTGTAACATAGATTACTTGGCTTTTTGGAATCAGTGGAGCAGGGTGATGAATGTTGTGTGGAATGAAATATCCCTACCCAATGCAAAGAGAGAGTTGAGCAAGTACTCTGCTATCAGACTTAAGCTGAGACATTGTAGTGAATTTGTGAAGTATCATATTGATATGCAATGCAAGTCCCCAGAATCTCAGAGCAGGAAGGTGGGAGACAATTACCCTTTAATGAGCTGTTTTATTTCTTTCATGCCTTTCTTATCTCTTTCAATATCTATAGATGTAAGGGTTATGTGTTCTGTCAAAAAATCAGGGGCTACACTGAGGAAATGACCTGAATGATTCAAACAAAGAAAGAAGGAAGAAAGTAAGAAAGGAAGGAAGGAGAGAGAGAGGGAGAAAGTTCAGGAAAGAGAGAAGGAAAAAAAGGAGGAAGGAAAGATGGAATGAAGAAAAGAAGGAAGGAAGGGAGGAAGGAAGGAAGGAAATGAAAATAAAACCTTTGACTTCATTTTCAAAACAACTTGGATTGGGGTAAGAAGTCAGAGTGGAGGTAGATTTTTCCCCCCTTTGTACTGAAATTTAGAATGCTTCTTCATTTCTTTACATTGCTTAAACTTTGAGAAAAATAAGTTCCATGCTAAGTATTGTTCTTTTTTTCTTTCTTCAAGATATAATTAAAACATAGATGCAAAGTAGTTGTAATATGCAAAATAGCTAGATGTTCTGGACACAGATTGAACTATCTAATCTCTGGAATATGGAAGACCCTTACAAATGGCCCAACAAAATTGGCATCTGGTGGTACCACAGATTCATTTAGCATTTCAGTCAGATAAAAATAAATGAAGAAGGTGCACAACAAGAACAATCCGAAGAGGAAAAACCTGAAGAAATTGAAAGTCTTCACTTAATACAAATTGCAGAAATTATGCCTAGAGGGAAAACAACAACAACAACAGAGACATGTCAAGCTATTTTGAAAAGAGATGAGCATACTTAGAAGGGAATTATGGAAAGCAATTTTTTAGGGCATTTGACAACATAAACTTAATTATGATATCAATTTGTAACAAATTGATTGTTATTTTTTAAGAATAGCACTTGCTATAACTGTAAAGATTGGATAGCTTCTCCAACATTATCTTTATTTATTTATTTATTTATTTATTTATTTTTATTTTTTTAATGTTTAACAATCACTGCCATACAATTGCGATGTTATCCCTCCCCACCCACCCCCCACTACCTCCCTCCCTCCCCACGACTGCATACAATTCTGTATAGATTCTACATATACTTTCCTATTGAGTATATTTTCACTATAGTCATGCTGTGTAGTCAGACTAAGATAAATGAAAGAATCCGTATAACAAATCAGAACATGATACACAAACAGATACACATACACAAACATGATCTGCTACATTATGTGAGTGACTTCCATATTTCTCTCTCTGAGTGTGGAAGGTATTTTGCCTTGAGGTCCACCATTGGGATTTTTTTTTTTTTCAGAAGTTCTTGTGTTATTACAAAAATCTAAGTCTACCAGAAAAAACACTCACACACTGTGGTTGTTGCTGTGCATAAAGTTCTCCTGGTTCTGCTCCTTTCACTCAGCATCAGGTCATATAAGTCCTTCCAGGCCTCTCTGAAGTCTTCTTGTTCATCATTTCTTATGGCACAATAGTACTCCATTACATTCATATACCATAATTTATTCAGCCATTCCCCAATTGATGGACATCCCCTTGACTTCCAGTTTTTGGCAACTACATAGAGTGCTGCTATAAATATTTTTGTACATGTGGGACCCTTTCCCATTTTTATGATCTCTTGGGGATATAGTCCTAGTAGCGATATTGCTGGGTCAAAGGGTATGCACATTTTTGTAGCCCTTTGGGCATAGTTCCAAATTGCTCTCCAGAATGGTTGGATGCGCTCGCAGCTCCACCAACAATGAATTAGTGTTCCAACTCTCCCACATCCTCTCCAGCATTTATCATTTTCTTGTTCTGTCATGTTTGCCAATCTTATAGGTGTACCTCAGAGTTGTTTTGATTTGCATCTCTCTAACCAATAGTGATTTAGAGCATTTTTTCATATGATTATAGATAGCTTTAATTTCTTCCTCTGAAAATTGCCTGTTCAAATCCTTTGACCATTTATCAATTGGGGAATGACTTGTATGATTATACATTTGGGTCAGTTCTCTATATATTCTAGAAATGAGGCCTTTATCCCCGAGCTTAGCTGTAAAAATTTTTTCCCAATTTACTACATCCCTCCGGATTTTGGTTGCATTGGGTTTGGTTGTGCAAAAACTTCTCAGTTTAATGTAATCAAAGTTATCCATTTTGCATTTCATAATGCATTCTATCTCTCCTTTAGTAAAGAATTCTTCCCTTCTCCATAGATCTGATAAATACACTATTCCTTGCTTCTCCAGTTTATTCATGGTATCAATCTTTATACCTAAATCATGTACCCATTTGGACTTTATTCTTGTGTACGGTGTCAGGTATGGGTCTATGCCTAATTTCTGCCACACTGTTATCCAGTTTTCCCAGCAATTTTTGTCAAACAATGAGTTCTTATCCCAGAAGCTGGGGTCCTTGGGTTTATCAAGCAGAAGGTTGCTATATTCCTTGCCTACTGCATCTTGAGTGCCAAGTCTATTCCACTTGTCTACCTCTCTGTTTCTTAGCCAATACCAAGTGGTTTTGATAATTGCTGCTTTATAGTACAGTTTGAGGTCTGGTAGCGCTAGGCCACCTTCCCAAGCATTTCTTTTCATTAGTCACTTTGATATTCTGGACCTTTTCTTTTTCCAAATGAATTTTGATATTATTTTATCCAGCTCTAGAAAGTAATTGTCTGATAGTTTAATTGATATGGCACTAAATAAGTATATTAATTTGGGTAGAATTGTCATTTTTATTATATTAGCACGGCCTACCCATGAGCAACTAATGTTTTTCCACTTACTTAAATCTGACTTTATTTGTGCAAAAAGTGTCTTGTAATTGTGTTCATATAGTCCCTGGGTTTGTTTTGGCAGGTAGACTCCTAAGTATTTTATACTGTCTCCCCTAACTTTAAATGGGATTTCTCTTTCTATCTCTTGCTGTTGAACTTTGTTGCTAATATATAGGAATGCAGAAGATTTGTGTGGGTTTATTTTGTACCCTGCAACTTTGCCAAAGTTGTTTATTAATTCAAGTAATTTTTTACTTGAATCTCTGGGATTCTCTAGGTAAATCATCATATCATCTGCAAAGAGTGATAACTTAGTTTCTTCTTTGGCTATTCTAATTCCTTGAATATCTTTGTCTTGTCTAATTGCTACAGCTAACATTTCTAGTACCATATTGAATAATAGTGGTGATAATGGACAACCTTGTTTCACCCCTGATCTTATTGGGAATGCATCTAGCTTATCCCCATTGCATATAATGCTTGCTGAAGGTTTTAGATAGATACTGCTTGTTATTTTATGGAAAGTTCCCTTTATTCCTACGTTCTCCAATGTTTTTAGTAGGAATGGATGTTGTATTTTGTCAAAAGCTTTTTCTGCATCTATTGAGATAATCATGTGGTTTTTGTTAGCTTTGTTGTTGATGTGATCGATAATGCTAATAGTTTTCCTAATATTGAACCAGCCCTGTAGTCCTGGTATGAATCCTACCTGATCATAATGTATTAATCTCGTGATAAGATGCTGTATTCGTTTTACTAAAATCTTATTTAAAATTTTTGCATCTATATTCATTAGGGAAATTGGTCTATAATTTTCTTTCTCTGTTTTGTCTCTTCCTGGTTTGGGTATCAAAACCATATTTGTATCATAGAAAGAATTTGGGAGGACTCCTTCTTCCCCAATTTTCAAGAATAGTGTATGTAGTATTGGAATTAACTGTTCTTTAAATGTTTGATAGAATTCACTTGTGAATCCATCTGGCCCTGGAGATTTTTTCCTAGGGAGTTCATTGATGGCTTGTTCAATTTCTTTTTCTGAGATGGGGTTGTTTAAGTATTCAACTTCCTCTTCTGTTAATCTGGGCAATTTGTATTTTTTAAAATATTCATCCATCTCATTTAGATTGTCCAATTTGTGGGCATAAAGTTGGGCAAAGTAGTTTCTAATTATTGTTTTAATTTCCTCCTCATTGGAGGTGAGTTCACCCCTTTCATTTTTAATGTTAGTAATTTGGTTTTCTTCTTTCTTTTTTTTGATCAGATTAACCAAAGGTTTATCAATTTTATTAGTTTTTTCATAAAACCAACTATTGGTTTTATTTATTAATTCAATAGTTTTCTTTATTTCAATTTTATTAATCTCTCCTTTGGTTTTCAGTATTTCTAATTTGGTATTTACTTGGGGATTTTCAATTTGTTCTTTTTCTAGCTTTTTCAACTGCAAGCCTAAGTCATTGATCTCCTCTTTCTCTATTTTATTTATGTAAGCATTCAGAGATATAAAACTTCCCCTAATAACTGCTTTTGCAGTATCCCATAAGTTTTGGTATGTTGTCTCACTATTGTCATTCTCTTGAATGAAGTTGTTGATTGTTTCTATGATTTCTTCTTTAACCCAATCCTTCTTTAGAATTAGAATATTTAGTTTCCAATTGATTTTTGGTTTCTCTTTCCATGGGCTTTTATTACATATAATTTTTAATACATTATGATCTGAAAAGGATGCATTGATTATCTCTACCTTTCTGCACTGGATTGTGAGATTTTTATGTCCTAGTACATGGTCAATTTTTGTAAATGTTCCATGTACCGCTGAGAAAAATGTATATTCCTTTCTATTCCCATTTAATTTTCTCCAAAGATCTATCATATCTACCTTATCCAGAGTTTTATTTACCTCCTTAACCTCTTTCTTGTTTATTTTGAGGTTGGATTTATCGAGTTCAGAGAGGGGGAGGTTGAGGTCCCCCACTAGTATAGTTTTGCTATCAATTTCTTCCTTCAACTCCCCCAACCTCTCCTCTAAGAATCTGGATGCTATACCACTTGGAGCATACATGTTTAGTAATGATATTGCTTCATTGTCTATGGTGCCTTTTAGTAGGATATAGTTTCCATCCTTATCCCTTTTGATTAGATCTATTTCTGCTTTTGCTTTGTCTGAGATTAGGATTGCTACTCCTGCCTTTCTTACATGAGCTGAGGCACAATATATTCTGCTCCATCCTTTGACCTTTATCCTATGTGTATCCCCCCGTTTCAAATGTGTTTCTTGTAAGCAGCATATTGTTGGATTATGGCTTTTAATCCATTCTGCTATCCGTCTCCGTTTTATGGGAGAGTTCATCCCATTCACACTCACAGTTATGATTACAATCTGTGTATTTCCCTCCACCCTCTTTCCCAACATTTGTGCTTTTAACTCTCCCGTCTCCCTTCCCCTCCTCAATAGTATTCACTTTTCTCCCCCTCCTCCTGCAGCCTTCCCCTCCTTCTTTTAGCCCCCCTCCCTTTTAGTCCCCTTTACTCTTATTGCTTCTTTCCTCCCTTTTAGCCACCCTCTCCTTTCTTTCCCCTTCCCCTCCTACTACCTATAGAGGTAGTTAGGATTATCTACTTAACATTATTGTTCCCTCCTTTGAACAAATCAGATGAGAGTACCTCTCAAACAATGCTCATCTCCCTCCCCTCCTTCCCTCTACTATAGTTTTGTACTTCTTCCTGTGATATAATTTGCCATTTTCTGCTTCCCCCTTTCCACACCTCCTATTACATTCCCTTCTCATACTTAAATCATATTTTTGACATGACATCATTTACTTTATGCCTGTTCCCTCTACATATATCCCTTTTATCATAATAGCTGCACAGTTCTCAAGATTAACAGGTATCATCTTCCCTTATAGGGAGGTAAACAGTTTGCCCTAATTGAGTTGCAAGTTTTTGTTTTTGTTTTTTCCCCTCTGTTTACCTTTTTATGATTCTCTGGAGACCTGCATTTGAAGATCAAATTGTCTATTGAGTTCTGGTGTTTTGGTCAGGAAGCTCTGGAAATCCCTTATTTCGTTGAATGACTTTCTCCTTGCCTGAAATGTTATGCTGAACTTTGCTGGGTAGTTGATCCTTGGTTGGAGTCCCAACTCCTTTGCCTTACGGAATATTGGGTTCCAATTCTTTCGATCTTTTAATGTAGAAGCTGCAAGGTCCTGTGTGATCCTGACTGTGTGACCTTGATATTTAAATTGTTTCTTTCTGGCTGCTTGTAGTATTTTCTCCTTCACTTGATAGCTCTGGAATTTGGCAACTATATTTCTTGGGGTTTTGAGTTTGGGATCCCTTTCCGGTGGGGAACGGTGGATTCTTTCGATGACTATTTTGCCCTCTGAGTCTAGTACTTCTGGGCAGTTTTCCTTGATGATTTCCTGGAAGATATTGTCCAGACTCTTTTCTTCATCGTGGGTTTCTGGCAGGCCAATAATTCTTAGATTTTCTCTCCTGGATCTATTTTCCAGGTCAGTTGTTTTTCCAATTAAATATTTTAGATTTTCTTCTATCTTTTCATTCTTTAGATTTTGCTTGACTGATTCTTGTTGCCTCATTGAGTCATTAGTTTCTACTTGCCCAATTCTAATCTTGATCGTATTGTTTTCTTCAGTTAACTTTTGCATCTCCTTTTCCATCTGGCCAATTTTTCCCTTTAAGGAGCTATTTTCTCCATTTAATTTTTGTACTTCTTTTTCCATTCGACCAGTTTTCCCAGTTAGGTTTTGGGTTTCCTTTTCCATCTGATCAATTTTCCCTATTAGGTTTTGAGTTTCCTTTTCCGTTTGATTAACTCTTCCTTTTAGGGAATTATTCTCTCCAGTTAATTTTTGAACTTCCTTTTCCATTTCTTCAATTTTCTTTTTCAGATTGATGTTCTCATCAGTGAATTCTTTTTTTATAGTTTTAAAATCATTGGCCAGTTTTTCTTTTATATCCTTCTTCAGACATTCCAGGTAATCTAGTTGTGCTTGCAAGAAATTCATAGTCCCATCTGAGGTTTCAGATGGAAGTACAGTCTCAGCTCTGACCTCTTTGGTGTTTGTGTTTTGGTCCTTATCCCCATAGAAAGATTATATGGTTTTTTCACTTTTCGTCTGCTTTTTCCGATTCATGATGTTGGCTGAGTGTTGTAGCTTTTGGTTCTTTCAGTCAGAAGATACAGATCTTTTAAGTTGAGTTGATGTTTGTCTAGGCTAAAAGCAGCCTTTTTTGTTGTTGTTGTTGTTGGAGTTGTTGTTGTTGTTTCCCAGATCAACCCTGGGTTTAGCTTGATAGGTGTGTGGGAGGTGTGGTCTGGTCTCAGGCTATCTCCTCAGCTGGCCTGAGACAAAGGCAAGGTCCGGGGATGGTGATCCCAGCTTCCCTATTGTCTTCCCTTTCCCCTGGAGGGCTGGGGCACGCCTAGAGGCTAATGCGTGTTCCTGCCCCTCCTGGGGCTCGTCTCCCGGGCTGAGGCTTGCTTGGGTCAAAGTGCAAATTTTCTCTGCCCTGGGTCGTCTGACCCTCCAGATAGCCTCCACCACGGTGGGAAGAATCCCCCTTTGCCACTTTTTCAGCCTGTTGTATTATGAGACCACCCGCCCCCTTCTGCTGTTCCCACTGATCCAGGATTAATCTGGGGAAGAATTTTATGGTTCCCTCACGGTCCTGGGGGGGAGGGGAGAGCACATACTGATCACTCCGGCATCCCAGCTCCTGGATGTTCAAGTAGTGACCCACTGAAGTCCCGTCTTTAGGCTGAAGATTTCAAAGGCTGTTGCGCTGATATCGTTGGCTCGGCCTGGCTTATCTCCTGCTCCGCTGGTCTCGCCCGCCACTCTCGGGCCCCTCGGGTCGCCTCCGCCCTGCCGCGCCGACCGCGCTGCGCTGTGCGCCGGGGTCTTACCCCCGCGGAACAGATCCCTCCCGTGGACCTTCCAGTCCAGCCTGGGCTCCGAATCTGTCAAAGTCCGTCTCCCACTGTATTCTACACCTCCAAAGTCTGGTCAGACTCTCCCCCCAGAGATATCCAAAGGAGTTTTTCCAGGAGCTTAGGTGAGTCGTTGATTTCACTCCGCCATCTTGGCTCCGCCTCTCCAACATTATTTTTTAAAAAGATATGAAAATATTTCAATAATTTCATTTACTCATGGAATGGAATTTATAACAGTAGTTTCCAGGTTAAGATTTATAAGAAGGAAGACACAGTTATTAACAAATAACTCCAACTAAGGTGATTAAAGTCCATTAAAGTAGAATTCACATGAGAAATTTCCTAAAAGTCAACAGAGAGGCATAGGGATTTAACTAATATCAATATTAAACTGTCATGCACAGAAAAAAAAAATAAATTCTAAATTTTCAGGCTAAAGGAAAACGAAATAAGTAAAAGTGGAGTAAAAAAGACAAAAAACACATAGAGTTGGATGCAGCCAAGATGGAAGAGAAAAGGCAGTGTCTCCCCAGAGCTCTTTCCCAAACTCTCTTAACACCTTTAAATAATGCCTTAAAAACAAATCTTGGAGGAGCTGAATCTACAAAAGGGTTGGGCAAAATAATTTTTTCAGCCAGGGACAACACAGAAGTGTAGCAGCAAAGGTCTATTGCACTTAGGTGAGAATGAAGCACACTCCAACACTAGTCATATCACCACAAACCCGATCCCAGAAAACCAGAAGCAGGCCTTGGGAGCCACAGAATCAGCAGCTGTTTCTAGAGCTCTCAATTCCCAGATGGTTAGGGGGTCAAACAAGTGTTCAGAATGAAATTATAAGGGTCTCTTTTTTAGCATAGAGGCAGGACTCTGTTACTTTGCACATACTACAATCCAACCTGCAGTCCTAGGTAGCAGCCCCAGGGTAAGGAGGAGCACTAACACACCAGAGCTTGTGGCCACAGTGGAGCAGGGACAATAATCACAATCCCAGGAAAGAGTGCTTATGGTCACTCACAGACCAACATACAGGCCAGGATAGGAGTACGTATCTCTACTCAGATCATATCTCCCTGGAAGAACTGAAAACAGACAAAATTCCTAGAAGTATCTCTGAAAACACCTGCATGAAACCCTTGAGGCTTGAGACACCCTCCACCATGGAAGCAGAGTCCCACATTAGCAGAGAGTTAAAATTCAAGAAATACACTGGGAATTTAGGCAAACAACAGAAAAAATTCTAAGGACTGAAAGTTACTATGGTGAAAAGAAAGATCAAAACACAAATGAAAAGATGGGAAAGTCAAAGATCCTACATCCAAAGCCTCCAAGAAAACATGAATTGGTCTTAGATCAGGGAAGAACTCAAAACAAGGATATTACAAATCTAGTAAGGAAGTAGAGAGAAAATTTGGAAGAGGAATGAGAGTGATTTAAGAAAACCATGAAAAAAGGAGTCAACAGCTTGGTAAAAGAGGAACAAAACAACAAAAAGTGCTTAAAAAATAGTACCTTAAGAAATGAACTAGACCAAAGACGGACAAAAATCCAGTGAAGGGAAAAATGACTAGAAAAGCAAAATTGGCCAAATGAAAAACGATACACAAAAATTCAATAAATAAAAGAACTGATAAAAATTGGAACTGGACAAAAAATAGAAATGCAAAAGGAGAAAAACGTCATTGAAGAAAATATTTCCTTAAAAATTAGAATTAAGTAAGTGGGAGCTAATGACTATATGAGATGTCAAGAAACAAAAAAAACAAAACCAAAAGGGGGGGGGGGAACGATGATGTGAAATATCACATTGGGGGCGAGGGGAGCCAAGATGGTGGAATAGAAGCTGGGACTTGCTACTGCTCTCCCCACAAACTGCTCAAAAAATCTGTAAAAAATGACTCTAAACAAATTCTACAGCAGCAGAAGACAGAAAATGATAGACTGAAGCCAATTGCCAGCATAGGACAACCTAGAAAGTCTATAGGAAGAATCTATTGCTCTGGGCTAGAAGCAGAGCACAGTGTGGACTGTGCCAACATGCACAAGCTGGAACAGGCCTTAGGGGAATGAATTGTTGATTAGTGCAGTGGTTTCCAGGCTTTTCAACCTACAAAATCCTTTGAAGGTTAGTGGGAAAAGTCTCCCACCTGGGTAAGAGGGGAGCTTGGTCCAGTCTCAGTCCTAGCCCTGGCCATAGTCCTGAGTGGTGGCAGCCACAGCTGAAGCAGAGGCTGCTTCTGGAGCCCTCCACTTAACAAAGAGCTCAAAAGTCAAATAATTGGAAGGGTAAATGAACAAACGGGAAAGTGAGAGTAGCAGGGGGGCATACTATATATTCTTACTTCCTTGGTGAAAAGTGATTTTCTTACATCATTGGTGATGAGGAAAATAAAAACATTCAACCAGAAGGAGGTTTGTTTGTGTTCATCCTTCTTTGCCAAAGAAGACCGTGTCAGCAGAGAAATGATTACATGACTTGCATTTGACTTTGTTTTGAGTGAGGAAGGGCTGCTCAGGTCACCAGTGTCACTTCTCTTCCACAGTCATTTGAATCCAGTGACCAGACAGTCATCAGAATGATAAGAGATGACCCAGGAAGCACTAGAAAAAGACAACAAAGCCAATAAAGCCTCCAAGAAAAATATGAATTGTTTTCAGACAATGGAAGAGCTCAAAAAGGATTTTGAAAATCAAGTAAGAGAAGTAGAGGAAAGATTGGGAAGAGAAATGAGAGTGATGCAAGAAAATCATGAAAAAGTATTCAACTAAATGAAACCCCTCAAAATGGTGAAGAAAATAACACCTTAAAATACACTAACCAAAGTGGGGAAAGAAGTCCAAAAAGCCAATGAGAAGAAGAATGTCTTAAAAAGCAAAATGGGCCAAATGAAAAAAAGAGTTGCAAACACTCATTAGAGAAAATAATTTATTTAGAATGGAGCAAATCGAAGGTAATGACTTTATGAAAAATCAAGAAATTCTAAAACAAAACCAAAAGGATATATATACATATATATATATATATATATATATATATATATATATATATATATATCTCACAATGTGAAGTATCTCATTGGAAAAACAACTAACCTGGAAAATGGATCCAGGAGAGACAATTAAAATTATTGGGCTACCTGAAAGACATGATCAAAAAAAAAAAAAAAGAGCCAAGATACTCATGTTACAAGAAATTATGAAGGAAAATTGCCCTGACATTCTATAACCAGAGGGTAAAATAGAAATGAAAAGACCACACCATTTTCCTCCTGAAAAAAATCCCAAAAGGAAAACTCCTAGGAATATTGTAGCCAAATTCCAGAATTCCCAGGTCAAGGAGGCAATATTATAAGCAGCCATAAATGAACAATTTAAGTGCTGTGGAAACACAATCTGAATGACAGAGGATTTAGCAGCTTCTACACTAATTGATTGGAGTTCTTGGAATATGATATTCCAGAGGTCAAAGGAGCTAGGATTAAAACCAGGAATCACCTACCCAGCAAAACTGAGTATAAAACTTCAGTAGAAAAAAGAAATTTCAATGAAATAGAGGACTTCCAAGAACTCTTGTTAAAAAGACCAGAGTTGAATAGAAAATTTGACTTTCAAATACAAAGCAGCATGAAAATGTAAACAGGAAAGAGAAATCATACAGGACTTATTATGTTGATTAACTTCTTTTTCACGATGATGGATTTTACTTTCTGGTTCTGGGATGTGGCTTTCCGGTGTTTAGATACATGTTTCTCTTCTGCCTTCTATAAGGAGAGTTTTTTACATTTTGCGATTGAGAACTATGCTTGCATCTTCTTAGTCATCATCAGTGCCCCGAATATTTCCTTGGCGATACAGGAGGGAACAACAGACCCACTCTATAGAGGTTTATCTTGCCCTACAGTAAAGCAGGGGCTATGATAGAAAGGAGGGCAAATTTGGGGAAAAGGTAATGAGACACAAACACTTTTGTAGAGAGACAGGTCAAAGGTGAGAATAGAATAAATGGAAGACGGGACAGGATAGAGGAAAATATAGTTAGTTTTTCACTACATGACTGTTATGGAAGTGGTTTGCATACGTATAACCTATATTGAATTGCTTACCTTCTCAATGAAGGTGGATGGGGGGAGCAAAATAGAGAATGTGGAACTCAAAGCTTTAAAAATGAATATTAAAATTGTTTTGCAGCAACTAGGAAGTAAGGTGCACATGCAATGTAGTATATAAATCTATCTTACCCTACACAAAATAGAAGGGAGGGAGATGGTGGGGGGGCGACGTTGAGAGAAGAGAGGACAGATTGGGGAAAGTGGTAGTTCGGGTGTATGTTCTCCTGAGGTGGGGAAGGGGAGAGATGGCGAAAAAATTTGGAATTCAAAATCTTGTGTAAGTGAATGTTGAAAGCTGAAAATAAATAAATTTAATTATTGAAAAAATAGAAAGAAATATCCTATGAGATAAACAACTGTGACACTTCTCTTGAGTCAGTATCATGTAGACAAGACATTCTTCTATCCTGAATTCGATGGCAGCTTTCTCCAGACTCTTTGCCAGGTCATCCCCAGAGATCAGATCCAGCGTCAAGATGACCCACATGCCTTATTCCTGCGAGGGTAAAGTGGTGAGGGGCTTCAGACATGATTCCAAGTAGCTTGACGTCCCCACAACCAACTTTCATGACTAAGTAGTAGACTATCTTCCATGTGATTTATCTACAAGAATTTAAATAGTTGGGCCTCTGTTAGAAATGGAGATGTACATAAGATAGTTTTAACCACAGGTGGGAACCCCTACTACAAGAATACTAAAAAAAATTATGCGGAAAATCATATTATACATACCTTCCAAGAGGACTTCTATGGGAAAATCCTTCGCAGAGTAGCTATATCAGAGCAGAGAAAAACTTTAGTTCAATTAATGACCTTATTTCAGCAACTCAAGATAATATTGAAGAAGCTAAGAGACAACTAGATTTACCAGAGCATCTGAAATTAAAAGAAGACAATTTCTTCCATGTGCCAGAAAGCAAAATAAGAATGACCACAGATCAAAAGTCATTTTATTTCCTTGTTCATTTTTGCCCTTGTATTCCACTAATCTTTTTCATTGCTGCAGTATGGTATTTGGTTAGCTTTAGAAAATTTTCTCAATATCTGTGAATTAGTTTATGCAATATAATGTAGCTGCCATTATATGCTTAAATTAATGTTACATTAAAACGGTCATGAAGTGGTACCCAAAAGGTTCATTTAAAAATCAAGATTTTTGAGACCAGCAGAGCTGAGGCGGGGAAAGCCTCTGAGCTCCAGATATCACCACAGCAGCTCCAGAGACTTTCATAGGTAAGTCGCATACTTGAACTTCCAGGAGCCAGGATGGTAGAGTGATCAATAAATGCTCTCTCCTCCCCCCTTGATGACCTTGAAAGAACCATAAGATATTTTCCCAGAAAAATTCTGGATCAGCAGGAACAGCAGAGGGGGCAAATAGTCTCATAACACCTGAGGCTAGGGAAAAGAGCTAAGGGGGATTCTTCCTACTGTGGAGGAGGCAAACCGAAAGGACAGAGGACCCAGGGCAGAGGAAACTTGCACTAGCACTCAGGCAAGCATCGGCACCAGCAAAGGAACCCCGGGGGGGGGGGGTGGAACTTGCACTAGCATGAAGACATGCCTCAGCACTCCAGGGGAAACGGGAAGACAGTAGGGAAGCTGGGATCACCATCTGCTGAGCTTGCTTTTGCCTCAGCTCAGCTGAGGAGCTCTTCCATTGCCAGACCACTGGGGACTGGGGAAACACAAACCAAAAACCTGCTCTTAGCTTTTTCACACAAGTTGGCTCAACACCAAGTTCTGCTGCTTCTAACTGAAAGAACTAGAAGCCACAACACACAATGAACATCATGAACAAGAAAAAGCAAAAGAAGGGCAAAAAAAACCATGGAATCTTTCTAAGGGGAAAAGTACCAAGACAAAAATACCAAAGAGGTCAGTACTGAGACTATACTTCCATCTGACACTTAAGAAGGGCCTATGAACTACTCACATGAACAAACAGCTCTCCTAGAATAGTTGAAGAAGGAAATAGAAGAAAAACTGGCTTAAAATCTTAAATTAAAATCTTAAAATTATAAAAAAAGAATTAACTGATGAGAATATCTCTTTGAAAAGGAAAATTGAACAAATGGAAAAGGAAGTACAAAAATTAACTGGAGAAAATAACTCCCTAAAAGGAACAGTTGGTCAAATGGAAAATGAAGCACAAAACCTAACTGGGAAAATTGGACAAATGGAAAAGGAAGTACAACTAACTGGAGAAAATGATTCCTGAAAAGGAATAATTGGACAGATGGAAAATGAGATGCTAAAGTTAACTGAAGGAAATAATTTGATAAAGATTAGAATTGGGCAAGTAGAAACTAATGACTAAATGAGACAGCAAGAATCAGTCAAGCAAAATCTAAAGAACGAAAAGATAGAAGAAAACGTAAAATATCTAACTGGAAAAACAACTGACCTAGAAAATAGATGCAGGAGATAAAATTTAAGAATTATTGGCCTGGCTTTCGATGGGCAGATCCAAGATGGCGGAGTGAAAGCAACGACTCACCTAAGCTCCTGGATAAACTTCTCTGGATATCTCTGAAAGGAGAATCTGACCAAACTTCGGAGGTGTGGAATCCAGTGGGTGACAGACTTTGACAGATTCGGAGCCCAGGTTAGATTGGAAGGTCCAGGGGAAGGATCTGTTCCGCGGGGGTAAGCCCCAAGCACACAGCGCAGCGTGGTCAGCACAGCAGGGTGGAAGGGACCTAAGAAGCCTGAGAGTGGCGGGCGAAACCAGCGGAGCAGGAGACAAGCCAAACGGAGCTGGTGAGAGCCGCTGAGCGCCAGATATCAGAGCAGCAGCCCTTGAAACCTCCAGCCTGAAGACTAAACTTCGGTAAGTCACCTACTTGAACTTCCGGGAGGCAGGATGGCTGAGTGATCAGTAAATGCTCTCTCCTCCCCCCTGATGACCGTGAAAGAACCAAAAAATATTTCCCCATATATATCCTGGATCAGCGGGAACAGCAGAAGGGAGCAAATAGTCTCATAACACCAGAGGCTAGGACAATAGCAAAGAGGGATTCTTCTTACTGTGGTGGAGGCGATCTGGAAGGACAGAGGACCCAGGGCAGAGAAAATTCGCGCTGAGACCCAGGCAAGCCTCAGTGCCGGGAGACGACCCCCAGGAGGGGCAGGAACACGCACTAGCATGTAGGCATGCCCCAGCCCTTCAGGGGAAAAGGGAAGACAACAGGGAAGCTGGAATCACCATCCCCTGACCTTGCCTTTGCCTCAGGTCAGCTGAGGAGATCTCCTGAGACCAGACCACCCCTCACACACACCTAACAAGCTAACCCCAGGGTTGATCTGGGAAACAAAAAACAAAAACCTGCTTTTAGCCTCTACACACATCAGCTCAACACAAAGATCTGTACCTTCTGACTGAAAGAACCAGAAGCTACAACACTCAGCCAACATCATGAATCGGAAAAAGCAGATGAAAAGTGAAAAAACCATAGAATCTTTCTATGGGGATAAGGACCAAAAGACAAAACACCAAAGAGGTCAGAGCTGAGACTGTATTTCCATCTGAAACCTCAGAAGGGACTATGAATTTCTCGCGAGCTCAACTAGATTACCTGGAACAGCTGAAGAAGGAAATAAAAGAAAAACTGGCCAATGATTTTACAATTATAAAAAAAGAATTCACTGATGAGAACATCACTCTGAAAAGGAAAATTGAACAAATGGAAAAGGAAGTTCAAAAATTAACTGGAGAGAATAATTCCCTAAAAGGAAGAGTTAATCAAACGGAAAAGGAAACCCAAAACCTAATTGAGAAAATTGATCAAATGGAAAAGGAAACACAAAACCTAACTGAGAAAATTGGTCGAATGGAAAAAGAAGTACAAAAATTAAATGGAGAAAATAGCTCCTTAAAGGGAAAAATTGGTCAGATGGAAAAGGAGATGCAAAAGTTAACTGAAGAAAACAATACGATGAAGATTAGAATTGGGCAAGCAGAAACGAATGACTCAATGAGGCAACAAGAATCAGTCAAACAAAATCTAAAGAATGAAAAGATAGAAGAAAATATAAAATATTTAATTGGAAAAACAACTGACCTGGAAAAGAGATCCAGGAGAGAAAATTTAAGAATTATTGGCCTGCCAGAAACCAATGATGAAGAAAAGAGTCTGGACAATATCTTCCAGGAAATCATCAAGGAAAACTGCCCAGAAATACTAGACCCAGAGGGCAAAATAATCATCGAAAGAATCCATCGTTCCCCTCCCAAAAGGGATCCCAAACTCAAAACCCCAAGAAATATCATTGCCAAATTCCAGAGCTATCAAGTGAGGGAGAAAATACTACAAGCAGGCAGAAAGAAACAATTCAAATATCAAGGACATAAAGTCAGGATCACACAGGACCTTGCAGCTTCTACATTAAAAGATCAAAAGAATTGGAACCCAATATTCCGTAAGGCAAAGGAGTTGGGACTTCAACCAAGGATCACCTACCCAGCAAAGTTCAGCATAATATTTCAGGCAATGAGAAAGTCATTCAACGAAATAAGGGATTTCCAGAGCTTCCTGACCAAAACACCACAACTCAATAGACAATTTGATCGTCAAATGCAGGTCTCCAGAGAATCATAAAAAGGTAAACAGGCGGAAAAAAACAAAAACAAAAGCTTGCTACTCAATTAGGGCAAACTGTTTACCTCCCTATAAGGGAAGATGATACCTGTTAATCTTGAGAACTGTGCAGCTATTAAGATAAAAGGGATATATGTAGAGGGAACAGGCATAAAGTAAATGATGTCATGTCAAAAATATGATTTAAGTATGAGAAGGTATTGTAATAGGAGGTGTGGAAAGGGGGAAGCAGAAAATGGCAAATTATATCACAGGAAGAAGTACAAAACTATAGGAGAAGGAAGGAGGGGAGGGAGATGAGCACTGTTTGAGAGGTACTCTCATCTGATTTGTTTGAAGGAGGGAACAATAATCTTAAGGAGATAATCCTAACTAGCTCTATAGGTAGTAGGAGAGGAAGGGGGAAGAAAGGGGAGGGTGGCTAAAATGGAGGAAAGAAGCAATAAGAGTAAAGGGGAGTAAAAGGGAGGGGGGGCTAAAAGAAGGAGGGGAAGGCTGCAGGAGGAGGGGGAGAAAAGTGAATACTATCGAGGAGGGGAAGGGAGACGGGAGAGCTAAAAGCACAAATGGTGGGAAAGAGGTGGGAGGGAAATAAACAGATTGTAATCATAACTGTGAATATGAATGGAATGAACTCTCTCATAAAACGGAGACGGATAGCAGAATGGATTAAAAGCCATAATCCAACAATATGCTGCTTACAAGAAACACATTTGAAACGGGGGGATACACATAGGATAAAGGTCAAAGGATGGAGCAGAATATATTGTGCCTCAGCTCATGTAAGAAAGGCAGGAGTAGCAATCCTAATCTCAGACAAAGCAAAAGCAGAAATAGATCTAATCAAAAGGGATAAGGATGGAAACTATATCCTGCTAAAAGGCACCATAGATAATGAAGCAATATCATTACTAAACATGTATGCTCCAAGTGGTATAGCATCCAGATTCTTAGAGGAGAGGTTGGGGGAGTTGAAGGAAGAAACTGATAGCAAAACTATACTAGTGGGGGACCTCAACCTCCCCCTCTCTGAACTCGATAAATCTAACCTCAAAATAAACAAGAAAGAGGTTAAGGAGGTAAATAAAACTCTGGGTAAGGTAGGCATGATATATCTTTGGAGAAAAATAAATGGGAATAGAAAGGAATATACCTTTTTCTCAGCAGTACATGGAACATTTACAAAAATTGACCATATACTAGGACAAAAAAATCTCACGATCCAGTGCAGAAAGGTAGAGATAATCAATGCATCTTTTTCAGATCATAATGCATTAAAAATTACATGTAATAAAAGGCCATGGAAAGAGAAACCAAAAATCAATTGGAAACTAAATAATCTAATTCCAAAGAAGGGTTGGGTTAAAGAAGAAATCATAGAAACAATCAACAATTTCATTCAAGAGAATGACAATAGTGAGACAACATACCAAAACTTATGGGATACTGCAAAAGCAGTTATTAGGGGAAGTTTTATATCTTTGAATGCTTACATAAATAAAATAGAGAAAGAGGAGATCAATGACTTAGGCTTGCAGTTGAAAAAGCTAGAAAAAGAACAAATTGAAAATCCCCAAGTAAATACCAAATTAGAAATACTGAAAACCAAAGGAGAGATTAATAAAATTGAAATTAAGAAAACTATTGAATTAATAAATAAAACCAATAGTTGGTTTTATGAAAAAACTAATAAAATTGATAAACATTTGGCCAATCTGATTAAAAAAAAGAAAGAAGAAAACCAAATTACTAATATTAAAAATGAAAGGGGTGAACTCACCTCCAATGAGGAGGAAATTAAAACAATAATTAGAAACTACTTTGCTCAACTTTATGCCCACAAATTCGATAATCTAAACGAGATGGATGAATATTTAAAAAAATACAAATTGCCAAGTTTAACAGAAGAGGAAGTTGAATAGTTAAACAACCCCATCTCAGAAAAAGAAATTGAACAAGCCATCAATGAACTCCCTAGGAAAAAATCTCCAGGGCCAGATGGATTCACAAGTGAATTCTATCAAACATTTAAAGAACAGTTAATTCCAATACTATACAGACTATTTTCGAAAATTGGGGAAGAAAGAGTCCTCCCAAATTCTTTCTATGATACAAATATGGTTTTGATACCCAAACCAGGAAGAGACAAAACAGAGAACGAAAATTATAGACCAATTTCCCTAATGAATACAGATGCAAAAATTTTAAATAAGACTTTAGCAAAACAAATACAGCATCTTATCACGAGATTAATACATTCTGATCAGGTAGGATTCATACCAGGATTACAGGGCTGGTTCAATATTAGGAAAACTATTAGCATTATTGATCACATCAACAACAAAGATAACAAAAACCACATGATTATCTCAATTGATGCAGAAAAAGCTTTTGACAAAACACAACACCCATTCCTACTAAAAACACTGGTGAACATAGGAATAAAGGGAACTTTCCATAAAATAATAAGCAGTACCTATCTAAAACCTTCAGCAAGCATTATATGCAATGAGGATAAGCTAGATGCATTCCCAATAAGATCAGGGGTGAAACAAGGTTGTCCATTATCATCACTATTATTAAATATGGTACTAGCAATGTTAGCTGTAGCAATTAGACAAGATAAAATATTCAAGGAATAAGAATAGCCAAAGAAGAAACTAAGTTATCACTCTTTGCAGATGATATGATGATTTACCTAGAGAATCCCAGAGATTCAAGTAAAACATTACTTGAATTAATAAACAACTTTGGCAAAGTTGCAGGTTACAAAATAAACCCACACAAATCTTCTGCGTTCCTATATATTAGCAACAAAGTCCAACAGCAAGAGATAGAAAGAGAAATCCCATTTAAAGCTAGGGTAGACAGTGCAAAATACTTAAGAGTCTACCTGCCAAAACAAACCCAGGGATTATATGAACACAATTACAAGACACTTTTTGCACAAATAAAGTCAGATTTAAATAAGTGGAAAGCAGTTGCTCATGGGTAGGCCATGCTAATATAATAAAAATGACAATTCTACCCAAATTAATATACTTATTTAGTGCCATACCAATTAAGCTATCAGACAATTATTTTCTAGAGCTGGATAAAATAATATCAAAATTCATTTGGAAAAACAAAAGGTCCAGAATACCAAAGGGACTAATGAAAAGAAAAGCCTGGGAAGGTGGCCTAGCGCTACCAGACCTCAAACTGTACTATAAAGCAGCAATTATCAAAACCACTTGGTATTGGCTAAGAAACAGAGAGGTAGACAAGTGGAATAGACTTGGCACTCAAGATGCAGTAAGCAAGGAATATAGCAACCTTCTGTTTGATAAACCCAAGGACCCCAGCTTCTGGGATAAGAACTAATTGTTTGACAAAAATTGCTGGGAAAACTGGATAACAGTGTGGCGGAAATTATGCATAGACCCATACCTGACACTGTACACAAGAATAAAGTCCACATGGGTAGATGATTTAGGTATAAAGATTGATACCATGAATAATCTGGAGAAGCAAGGAATAGTGTATTTATCAGATCTATGGAGAAGGGAAGAATTCTTTACTAAAGGAGAGATAGAAAGCATTATGAAATGCAAAATGGATAACTTTGATTACATTAAACTTAGAAGTTTTTGCACAACCAAACCCAATGCAACCAAAATCTGGAGGGATGTAGTAAATTGGGAAAGAATTTTTACAGCAAAGCTCGGGGAATAAAGGCCTCATTTCTAGAATATATAGAGAACTGTCTCATATGTATAATCATACAAGTCATTCCCCAATTGATAAATGGTCAAAGGATATGAACAGGCAATTTTCAGAGGAAGAAATTAAAGACATCTATAATCATATGAAAAAATGCTCTAAATCACTATTGATTAGAGAGATGCAAATCAAAACAACTCTGAGGTACCACATCACAACTATTAGATTGGCAAACATGACAGAACAAGAAAATGATAAATGCTGGAGAGGATGTGGGAGAGTTGGAACACTAATTCATTGTTGGTGGAGCTGCGAGCGCATCCAACCATTCTGGAGAGCAATTTGGAACTATGCCCAAAGGGCTAAAAAATGTGCATACTCTTTGACCCAGCAATATCGCCACTAGGAGTATATCCCCAAGAGATCATAAAAATGGGAAAGGGTCCCACATGTACAAAAATATTTATAGCAGCACTCTATGTAGTTGCCAATAACTGGAAGTGAAGGGGATGTCCATCAATTGGGGAATGGCTGAATAAATTATAGTATATGAATGTAATGGAGTACTATTGTGCCATAAGAAATGATGAACAAGAAGACTTCAGAGAGGCCTGGAAGGACTTATATGACCTGATGCTGAATGAAAGGAGCAGAACCAGGAGAACTGTGCACAGCAACGACCACAGTGTGAGAGAGTTTTTTCTGGTAGACTTGGAATTTTGTAATAACGCAAAAACTTCTTATAAAAAAAAAATCCCAAAGGTGGTTCTCAAGGCAAAATGCCTTCCACACTCAGAGAAAGAAATATGGAAGTCACTCACAAAATGTAGCAGATCATGTTTGTGTATGTGTATGTGTTTGTGTATCATGTTTTAATTTGTTATATGATTTCTTTCATTTATTTTAGTCTGACTACATAGCATGACTATAGTGAAAATATACTCAATAGGAAAGTATTTGTAGAACCTATACAGAATTGTATGCAGTCGTGGGGAGGGAGGGGGTAGTGGGGGGTAGGTGTAAGGGGGATAAAATCTCAATTGTATTTTAGTGATTGTTAAACATTAAAAAATAATAAAAAAAAAGTCTTTCAAATTCAAAAAAAAAAAAAAAAAGAATTATTGGCCTGCCAGAAACCCATGATGAAAAAAAGAATCTGAACAATATCTTCCAGGAAATTATCAAGGAAAACTGCCCAGAAGTGCTACATCCAGAGGGCAAAATAGTCATTGAAAGAATCCACCATTCACCTCCTGAAAGGGATCCCAAACTCAAAACCCCAAGAAATATCGTTGCTAAATTGAAGAACTATCAAGTGATGGAGAAAATACTACAGGCAGCCAGAAAGAAACCATTCAAATATCAAGGAGCTACAGTTAGGATCACAGAGGACCTTGTACCTTCTACATTGAAAGATCGAAGGAATTGGAATCCAATATTCCGTAAGGCAAAGGAGCTGGGACTACAACCAATTATCAACCACCCAGAAAATTTCAGCATAACATTTTAGACAAGGAGATGGTAATTCAACTAAGTAAAGAATTTCCAGATCTTTCTGACAAAAACCCCAGAACTTAACCACTTAACCACTTGGTACTGGCTAAGTAACAGAAGGGTAGACAAGTGGCACTTGGCACTCAAGACACAGTAGGCAACCTCCTGTTTGATGAACCCTAGGACCCCAGTTTCTGGGACAAGAACTCACTGTTTGACAAAAATTGGTGGGAAAACTGGATAACAGTGTGGCAGAAACTAGGCATGGACCTATGCCTGACACCGTATGCAAGAATAATGTCCAAATGAGTACACAATCTCGGTATAAAGATTGATACCATGGACAAACTGGAGAAGCAAGGAATAGTGTATTCATCAGATTTATGGAAAAGGGAAGAAAATTTTACTAAAGAAGAGATAGAAAGCATTATGAAATGCAAGATGGATAATTTTGATTACACTAAACTGAAAAAGTTTTTGCACAACCAAGCCCAATGCAACCAAAATTCTGAGGAATATGGTAAATTGGGAAAGAATTTTTACAGCTACTCTCGGGGACAACGTCCTCAATTCTGGAATATATAGAGAACTCAGTAAAATGTGCAACAATATAAGACATTCCCCAAATGATAAATGGTCAAAGGATATGAATAGGCAATTTTTAGAGGAAGAAATTAAAGACATCTATAATCATATGAAAAAATGCTCTAAATCACTTGTGATTAGAGATATGCAAATCAAAACGACTCTGAGGTACCATATCACACCCATAAGATTAGCAAACATAATGGAACAGAAAAATGATAAATGTTGGAGAGGATGTGGGAGACTTGGAACAGTAATTCATTGTTGGTGGACCTGTGAGCTCATCCAACCATTCTGGAGAGTGATTTGGAACTATGCCCAAAGGGCTACAGAAATGTGCATACCCTTTGACCCAGCAATATCGCTACTAGGACTGTATCCTTAAGAGATCATAAAAATGGGAAAGGGACCCGCATGTACAAAAATATTTATAGCAGCACTCTTTGTAATTTCCAATAACTGGAAATCAAGGGGATGCCCATAAATTGGAGAATGGCTGAGTAAGTTGTGGTATATGAATGTAATGAATTACTATTGCGCCATAAGAAATGATGAACAAGATAACTTTAGGGAGGCCTGGAAGGACTTACATGATTTGATGCTGAGCGAAAGGAGCAGAACCAGGAGAACTCTGTGCACAGCAACGACCACAGTGCACGAGAGTTTTTTCTTATAGACTTGGAACTTCGTAAAAACAGAAGAACTTAAAAAAAAAAAAATTCCCAATGGTTTTCTAAGGCAAAATGCCTTCCACATTCAGAGAAAAAACTATGGAATTTATTTGCAGATTGTAGAAGATCATGTTTTTATATATGTCTGTGTATATATTATGTTTTGATTTGTTATATGATTACTTCTATTTATTTTAGTTCATCTAGGTAGCATGACTATAGTGAAAACGTATTCAATAGGAAAGTATATGTAGATCCTATATAGAATTGTATGGCGTCTCTGGGAAGGAGGGGGGTGTTGGCTGGTAGGTGAGGGGGTAAAAATCTAAATCTTTTGGTAGTGATTGTAGAACATCAAAAAATAAATAAATCGATTTTAAAAATTAAAAAAAATAAAATAAAAAGATTAAGATTTGTTTAATGTGTTGAACTATACAGAAGCTTCATGAAACTGCGGTAAAAACAGAGAGCATAGCAAGATCTCAAGCTTTTAATGATGGAAATATATATATGTAAGTAAAAACTGACTGGTTTAGTTCTAAGTCATCTGCTGCAGGTGAGAACAGAGATCATTCTAGAAGGTACCGATTCTCAATAATGCTTCTGACTTCCAACTAAGACTACTAGAACTAGATGCCATGGAGAAGTAAAATGTGCATTGTGTGAAGCTTTGGTAGTGTAATGCTCTGAAAGGAAGAAACGTTAGAATTTATGTTTAATATGTGAAATGTAATACAATTTGTTAAAGATGAAATTTTGTGAAATCTTGTTTTATTTGGGGTTATTTATTTTAAAAATGTTTCTTATTAAGGTCATATTATTGTACTGTTGTTATTTCATGTTTTCATGCTCTGAATTCTATGGGTTTTTGGATTTTTAAAAATAGTTCAGAACTATAACACTTAATCTTCCATGTGTTTTCTGTCCTTTTATTATAGATGATATCATCTGTATTCAAAATTATTTGAACCTTCCTTTAGTCCTTACACTTTGATTTCTTTTTGTTTATAATATTCTTTCCAATTTATGGTTTTTATGCGTAGTGTTGTTTGCAGTCCTTTCACTCCACTACCATGAAGTCTGAATAATAACAGTTATGCATAGATAATTGGATTTCATGTCAGAAAAGCAAAACTTAAAATATTTTAATAACTCAAGTTTTAAAATGATGCATTAAAGGGTCATGGGGGTGCGGGAAATTAAAATTAACTAATGATTAGAAAAAAGCCAAAGTTCAGTTAATATTTTCCAAAGGGAAAATATTTAAGGGCCTATTAAATTAGAATATATTTCTAAAGTTATTTAACTAATTTTAAATTATGTATGTTAAGCATGGATAAGCTCTGCTGTAATTGTGTAATTACAATGTTAATGCCAGTCTTATCAATACTTATAACTTGAAAAAGGACTTAGAAGATTTATGGGTTAAAATTTTCTTGAAATCTTCCTCTTCTACCCTTGTGTACTTTTCCTCTATCTAAGTCCCCGAGCTTTTGACAAGTTTTTTTTTTCTTTTCAAAGAAATGAGATTACATATATTGGTTTTTTAGGAAAATGTACTTGGATGTAATTTGCTTTAGACCCTTAAATAACAGATCACTTCTACTTTATAAACCAAAATTGAAGAGAGAATTTAGAAGGGATCTTAGCCATCCTAAATCACTTCTGTTGAGTTGTTTCAAAGGGAAGTTCATTGTGCAGCGCCTTAAAGATCAAAATGTTCAGGAGTAGATGTTCTAAGAATGTCAAAAGAAAAATAAAATTTCATGTTTATAGACATTGATATCCCTTGAGGAAAAGTACTGTTGTTTTTTTGTTTGTTTGTTTTTTTAATGAAAAAAACTAATGGAAGATACGTGGACGAGACTCACTTAAATTAGGTGTTTTACATTACTTTGTGAAAGACTTGTTTTGACAAAAAAGCAGTTCATGGGATTATTGCTTTAATTTTTCTTGTTTTAATGTTTAAGGGTCATTTAATTAGCAACCCCATAATTTATTGTCTAGTGATAAAATGTTAGTGATTTTACAAAGTAAATATTCAAAAGAAACAATTATAAAGTACAATATGTACCTGTGCTTATTGTTGGGATAACTTTAAAATAGCTCTATACTTGAATCACTTATTTTGCTGTTGCAGCATTTGTGAACTCTTAAAGTTTTTGGTATTTTACTTTACTGGTGATTAGCATTTTGTTAAGTGTCAGTCATTTTTTTGGTTGCATGCTATTATTTTTGACAATTTAATGTACAAGAAATATTACTTGTAAGTGATGATTTAGTTAAAATTAACTAAACGTTGCTTACAGAAATTAAATCTTGATTCAGTGTCTAAAAAATGAGAAAGAAAGAAAAACAAGTGACCAGGAAAACAGATCCAGGAGAGATAATTTAAAATTATTGGACTTTCTAAAATCCATAATCAAAAAAAGAGACTTGACATCATTTTCAAGAAACTATCAAGGAAATTTGCCCTGATATTACAGAACCAGAAGGTAAAATAGAAATGGAAATAATCCACCAATCATTTCCTGAAGAACAGCCCAAAACGAAAACTCCTGGGAATATAATAGTCAAATTCCAGAACTCCAACTCAAGAAGAAAATATTGCAAGCTTTCAGGAAGAAACAATTTATATTTGAGCCACAGAGGGGATAACACAAAATGTAGCAACTTCTATATTAAAGGATCAGAGGGCTTGGATTATGATATTCCAGAGGGAAGAGGAGATAGAATTACAACCAAGAACCACCTACCTAGCAAAACTGAGTATAATGCTTTAGAGGAAAAATGGATATTCAACAAAATAGAGAACTTACAAACATTCCTGATGAAAACACTTAAGTTGAATAGAAAATATGACTTCCAAATACAATACTCAAGGGAAGCATAAAAAAGGTAAACGGGAAAGGAAAATCACAAAGGACTTCATAATATTAAATTGTTTACATTTTTACATGGGAAGATGATATTTATCACTCAAGAACTTTCTCGTTATTAGGGCCATTAGTAGGAATATACATACACAGAGGGTAGAGGTGTATGTTGAGTATGATGAGAAGATATCTCTAGAAATAAAATTAAGGGGTGAGAAAGAGGAACTCACTGGGAGAAAGTTAAAAGGAGTAACAGAATGGGATAAATTATATCACATAAAAGAGGTAATACAATGGAGAGGAAAAGAAAGGAAGGTTAGGGGTATTGAGTGAACCTTACTCTCATAAGACTTGATTCCAAGAGGTAATAACATACATCTGTAATTAGGTATTGGAATCTATCTCACACAACAGGAAAGTAGGGGGGAAAGAGATAAGAGAAGAGAAGTAGTCATAGAAGAGAGGATAGATTTGGTAGGCAATAGTCAGAAGTAAAACACTTTTGAGGAGGGACAGTTAAAAGGAGGGAGTTAATAGAACAAATGGTTGAATCTGTATACATGAATCTGGGAATTTCAGTTACCATGAGCTCTAAGCCACCTCTCTTAAGGGCTAGGTATGAAGTAAAAATTCAGAAGGACGAATTACACATTACATTGTAAACTACTAGAACACAGGATTATATTATTTGGTTTCTTTGCATCACCCACAGTCCTTATCACAATTCTAAAAAGTTGGTTAACAAGTATTTCTTTTAGTTATTATTGACTGTCTGTACAATATAAGTTCTCTGAGAGGAGGGAATGTCATTTTTTTTTGTCTTTGCATATCCCCAGAACAATGGCAAAGTGCCTTGTACATAGGAGATGTTTAGTAAATAATTAGAGAATATGATTAGAACAAATGGAATTATAATTTTCCAAGTGCAGTGAGATTGCAGATTCATCTCAGAGGGGAATGAGTTTACAGGAAGGGCAATCTTTTGAATGTAATAAAAGTGTTTGCTGATATTTCCCATGTAACCTAAACTTCAGAGATGTTAAGGGATTTAATTCCTATTTGATCATGGGAAGCCTAATTCAAGTCTCTCTCTCTCTCTCTCTCTCTCTCTCTCTCTCTCTCTCTCTCTCTCTCTCTCTCTCTCTCTCTCTCTCTTTCTCTCTCTCTCTCTCTCTCTCTATCTCTCTCTCTTGCTCTGCCCCTAATTGAGTGTTAAAACTCCAGGAAATTTTCTAAAATAAACCTTGATTATGACTCATATGTATGTTCTCCACAACATTCCATATTCAGGTGGTGTTTTATTTAAGGAATAATATGGGTATCAGGTAGATTATAGCTCCATCGTAGGATATAGATTAGGCTGTAAGGCAAAAGTACTATGAACACATACAGAATAATAGAACAAAACAGTAAAACAGTCAAATGATTAGTTACACTTATTTTGTCCAAATTCTTTATGGACAATTGGCTATGGTGTATGTCATCACAAACTTTAGTCATCAGTGCAAGAAACATAGAATGCTCCCTTTGATCACAAAGTTCTTCCCACACATCTATATTAACCTTTCATCGTCACCTCCCATATTTCTTGTCTGACTCCAACGTAGAAGCTTATTCATTACCTGCAGTGTGATGTAATTTTTTAAAGAAAACAGAAAGATTGAATCTATTTTCTTATTTAAGAAAAAGGGAAACAGAAGCCCTGAATAGATAATTTTATTGGCATAATGTCATAAATTTTTGTGTGGATTATCCAAGTCCCAAATCATTTGACTAATAGCCACTAAAAACACCTCAATTCTAAGTAATTTGGATAATAACCTGAAACTGAGAAGGAAGAAAAAAGGAAATGCCGTCTCTCTGATTTCACTTAGCTTCTTAAAACTTTCAAGTAGGAATTAAATTTTTTTAAGTTACTAAGAGTCTCTTGGTGACTCAGCAGGTCTTAGCATCCTGTGTTGAGATCTGCATTTCTAGAGCAATTGCAGGTGAAGCAGTTCCACTTGAAATCTGTGTCAAGTTAGCTTTGAAGAGAAATTATACAGATGAACTGAATTCAATTGCTAAATAGTTAGAATTGGAAGTCCCCTCATAGTACTCAGGCTGTAAATAAAAGAACACAAACTTTCATCCCTAAATCCTGGAATCATGTTAATTCTACGCATGAAAACAAGAACTGACAGGATTTAGCACTTAATCTCATTTGTTAAGGTAGAAGGGAAACATCAGAGGGCTATGGCAAGTGTTTGCAATTCTTTTAGATCTATAAAATATTTGAAGTATTGTCCTTAAAACTTCCATGCCATTTGGAGGGTGAAGAGTGTAGTTCAAGAAGGTATTTTTCTGAATTAACAAGGAAATTAATAAGTTACCACACAAATAATTAATATTTCATTTATTTTTTTTTATAGATTGAAAAATGGAAATTCAACTAAATCCAACAAACATTGACTTTAGGGCCAGCTAGGTGGTATAGTAGAGAGCTCTGGGTCTGGAGCCTAAAAAATCAGAATTCAATTCCAGCCTCAGAAACTTACTAGTTATGTGACTCTGGGTAAGTCACCTAACTTGTGTTTGATTCAATTCCCTCATCTGTAAAATGAGGGTAATAATGGCATTTATTTCAGGGTTGTTGTGAGGATCAGATGAAATGATAATTGTAAAGCACTTAGCACAGTGTCTGGTACAAAATAAGTACTATCTAAATGAGAGCTATTATTGCTACATAATTACTATTAAGTGCTCATTACATGTAAGAAAAGAGGCAAGGTTGGATATTAGACAAAGCACTGATTTTGAAAGTCAGAAAGACATGGGTTCAAGTTCTATCACTTATACATACCAGCTGTGAGACCATGTGTAATTAACTCACTTAGCCTCTTTGAACCACAGACAATTTTCTAAACAAGATTATAAATTGCAAATCAGTTGTTGATCTACACCCCTGGGGGGAATTTTCATGCCAGAAGTTTCATATGAAAGCCTAGGTCTGGTTCAAAAAAGCAAATGAGTAAAACAATCACAAACAAAGGTCTATTCTATATCATGGGACTATACACAAGAGTGAGAAAAAATAAACAAATAAACACATAGTTCCTCCTTTTCAATAAGGGAAGACATAGGCAACCATATGAAAGGCATAACATATAAATGAATGAAATTATATAAAATAAAATGTGATAGTTCCAGATTAGAAGCTGTAATATAATTTGAACATGGAAAGATCACTTTCATCTAAGAGGAGTGCAATAGGTGATCCCTGTGATAAGTCTAGAAGAAATAGAAAAACTACAAAGTCTGGCCGACACTAGGCACATAAAATTTTACTGATTGATTTTTTTGATTGATGATTGGAAGGAGTGTATTTTAAACATGAGGATAGTCTGCATGAATGCTTTTGACCTGGCAAGACAAAAGTAAAGAACAATTTACTCATCCAGTTTGATTAGAATATGGAGTATATGAAGGTGAATGAAGGGAAATAAGAGAAAGTAAGTTGGCATCAGATTGTGGAGGGCTTTAAATGAAAGATGAGTGACTTTGTACTTGTTATATGTAGGCAAAAAGAGAGAATCTGAATGTTTTTGACCAGATGAGTAATGTGGTAAAACATACATTAAAGAGATGTAACCTTGTTCCAAAACCCATTGGTGTGAGACTGTCCGCCTTGGTGGAGCTGAATGACCTTACCAGCATGAGTAATAGAATACTGAGCAGAATAGAAGAGATTTACTCAGTCTGCTTCAGGTTCTGCATTTGTTTCATGCACTTCTGGCCTCTAGTTTTGAGAGCAAAGAGGATAAGGCTAACCTCACTGCAGGTTATTGAAGAAAAACACTGGGATGACATAAGAGGAGTTGGAATTCTCCATCGTGTCCCTATATGCAGTTAACTACACTAGATACTCTGAGAAATTTTACTTGGGGTGAAAGCTAGGATTCTCTCCACTGATTGAGCTGTTGCCTCTTTGGCAACGGGAGAGCTTCTTCACTCTCTATTTTGTTATTTGTTGTTCAGTCATTTCAACTACGTCCAACTCTTCATGACACCATTTGGAGATTTCTTGGCAAAGTTATCAGAGTGCCATTTCTTTCCCCAGGTTATTTTATAGATGAGAAAACTAATACTAACAGGGTTAAGTGACTTGCCCAGGATCACACAATTAGGAGGTCAGATTTGAACTAAGGTCTTCCTGACTCCTGTCTTGGCGCACTAAGCACTATACCATCTAGCTGGACTATATAGCTGGCCTATGTCACTCTATGCATTATCATAACTATTCTCCTATATATAGCTTCTCTTATTTCTGTTGTGCTGCTGATGTGGATAAATAGTTTTTTCTTGGCTAAGTGTTTCATGTGTTTATTGTGGAAATGGTATTGGGCAGTAAAGGTTTTAAGCTTTGTATAGAAAACTTGGGGTGCTATTTCTTCCCAAAAAATAAATAACAAGCAGCAGTAGATTGAACTAGGGAACTTCGTTTCCTAGATTAATAATATTTAAGAGAGCAAATAGTTGTAATTCTAATCCAGTAGTCCACGTCTCTGAGAAGAGCTGAGTAATCTCAGGCTCAACTTCCTGCTTCCACTCCCAGAAAGAATTACAATGTCTCATGGAAAATGGTGCGGGAATAAGATACTACAGATGTCTATTCTGCCTCCCTTTGAGTCACACAATGATACCCCCATACTAGATGTGAGACATCTCTCACAACTAATGGGGGCCTTGCCACAGAGATCCTCACGCCACTAGTGAGATAGATTGAAATGGAAAGGAAGAAACTGGAGAAAGGGTGATCATTTAGTACAGTGGTATCAAATTTGAATAGAAATTTGAATAGAAATCCAGTAAACTGCATGAAAGGATCCCTGTGGGCTGTATATTGACTTAGGATACTACATTATTATATCATATATTTCTGTTTTGTTTTTGTTTTTTCCAAAATATTTCCTAAATATATTTTAATTTAGATCTGCAGCTGTCAGGTCACCTCTGATTCAGAAGATGTAATAGGACAGACGACAAATCTCTGACCTAGGATGGAACTACTACAAGTGGAGAAATGGGAGTTGATGACAAACATACTCTAAAAGTAGATTAACTAGGATTTACAAAAAGATAGAGGAGTGATAAGAGAAAGGGAAGAGTCGTAAAAAGATCTGAAGTTACTAACCAAGATTGCTTGGTAGAGTGAGTATGCCAAGAGAAAAGTTAAATAGTAAAAGGAAAGTTTGGGGCAGAGAAGAACTGGTTATTTTGAGGATATGTTGATTCTGATAGAATATTTATCAATGGGAAGTTAGGGATTAGAGCTCATGTTAGAGCTAAAGATCTGGGAGTTATCTGCAGAGGAACTGATCATGTGAATGAGATTTTCCCAAAGTAAATTTAGAAGGAAAAGAAGGGGGTAGCAAAAAGAGAGTTTGGGAACACTTCCAATTAGGTGTATGAATAGTAAGGTGAACTAGCAAAATAAATTAAGGGGAAAAAAAAGCAAGATAAGTAAGAAAATAATCAGGAGAAAGAAGTGTTACAGAAGTCAAGTAATCAAAGAGTATAAAAAATGGAGGGATACTCAATGCCTTATGTGGCAATTAAGGAATAATTGTTTACCTAGAAGTTGTAGTTTTTATATAATTGTAGGAATAGAAGCCAGATTGTAGGAGTTTAAATAGTAAAGACATGGTAAGTGACAAGAAAGAAGTGCTTACTATGTCCCAAGCACTGTGAGAAATATCTTGGGATACAAGCAAAAGTTGTATGCCAAAGCTGCTAACTCTTAAGATCTACTTATAGTTAAAGCTCTGTCCTCAAGGAACTGACCATCTATTAAAGCAGTCAAGCTGCACCAATTATAAATAAATAAACAATATACAGGATAAATTGGAGATTATCTCAGGGAAAAGCTATTATCTTTGATTAGTAAAGGCTTCTTGTAAAAACTGGGATTTGGGTTGATACTTGAAGAAAGCCAAGGGAACAAGGAGCTAAAGAGAAAGTATTACAGTCATGCTAATAAAAGTGCATGGAGTTGGGGCGTGGAACATATTGTACATGGTAATATAAGGAAGCCATTGTCACTGAATCATTGAATACATGCAGTAGAGTCAAGTGTAATAAGCCTGGAAAGACAGAGATGTCCATTGTAGACTTTCTCAAGGCATTAAGTCATAAAAGGGAGGAGAGAGATAGTATGAGAAATATTGGGGATAGACAGATCAAGTGAGTGATTTTTTAAAGGATGGGCAAGACTAGGACATGTTTAGAGAGTGAAGGTTATGGAGAAACTGAATATTAGTGCGAGGGGATAATATATAGGGTAATATGCTGGAGAAGATGGGATGAAATAAAATTCCTTTTTCATATACAAGGACAAGGTGCAAGATAACCATTTTATGTGAAACAGGAAAAATAAATCTATGTTAGGTTAAATGGAACTGGGGTACTAATTATGTACTAAACACTAAGGTTGGGTGGAACACACCCAGAGAGAGAATTCAAGCAAATGATGTTAAAGGAGAGATACTTCCATCTCTCCGAAATACCCCTAGAGCACTGAAGGAGAAGATGCAGCAGCCTCAATACGGTAGTGTAAACTCAAAGCACACTTTCACTAAACAGTACTGGAAGACATCTTAGAGGCTATCTGGTTTAAACTTTTTGGTTTGTACATGAGTAAACCTAAGTCCCAAGCACTGATCTGAATAAGATTGCACAGGCAGTAAACGTCAGAGAAGGATTTGAACTCAAATCTTCTGAATCCAAAGGCAATGCTATTTCTACCACATTACATATGGTTGCCAGTCATTGAAAAGGAAGTGACCTAAAGGAAAGATGAAGTAGATGGTAGTTGAATTCTAACAAGCTCAGTCAGGAAAATAAAAGTTTTAACTATAAGTATATCCTAAGAGTTAGCAACCAATTACAAAAAGGTCATGATAATGAGTTATTTTAAATAACAGAAGAAAATACAAAGAGGAAGAAATTCTTATTACATTCTGAGGCCTTGACTATGTCTTGTAAGCAAAAGAGACAACTTTAAAAACTCAAAGAAAGTAAAACCACTTGAAATGTAACCACAGAAAGATATATTTTTACTGATGAAAACATTTAAAACCAATTAATGTATCATGTTAATTATTTATAAGACTTTAATGGTTCTCCACTATCCATTGAGAGAACTATTACCACCAGAATTAGGATATAATCATTAGTACTATGAACATGGTGGTTGTTCTAGACAGAGGGCACTTTAATTCAAATATAGCATTCCCTAAATACCAACTAAAACACTCTGTGTGTGTGTGTGTGTGTGTGTGTGTGTGTGTGTGTGTGTAAGACAAGTAAACCAGTACTTTTTAAGTGCAAAGGATATGGAAAGTTGACACACTTGAATGTTAGTTAATGAGTTCTTCAACTATAGAAATATTCCATTTCTACTCTCAAAAAAACTGGAAGATCTTCCATTGACTTCTCAATATTTTAATCCTTTCTGAAAGAAAAAAAAAGTAGATAGATAGACAAAAGAGAATTGTTACCAGGTAGGTCATATTTTCAATTGTTTGAAAGGATGAAGAAGAATGAACTAAACTAATTAAAAGGTACTTTTTGATCTACTTTTGTATGCAGCTATTACCTTATTTTCCCAAGGTCTTAGTATACGGTTCTTGACTTTTTACATACTTTCTTAGAGGGAAAAGTCTTTTTAAAAAATGACTTTAGAGTAGAGACATATTTATCTCTTAATATATTCAGTTAAATTAAAATGGATATTTCTATTTTGCTTCCATACTTCTACATGCCTAGATGTTTACATTTTGTCTCCCTAGTTAGAGTATTCTCCTTGACATCAGAAACCATCAGGAAAAGGCCTTCTGCAAAAAAATGTAATTTGAGGTGTCTTAAAAGTCAGGGAAAATAAGTGGTCCAAGCACTTCAGGGATGGGAGAGAGATAATACAAAGGCACAGAGAAAGAGAATAGATTGTGAAGTGTAAAGAATTGCAAGTATACTTATATGGCTGGATTATATTATGCACAGACAGGAATAATGTAATTAAAAGATGGAAAAGTTGGAAAAGGGCTAGATTGCAAGGGACTTTTAAGTCCAAAGGAGAGGAATCTATATTTTGAGATTCATTTAAACTATTGGAAAACAAGATGTGGTAGAAGAGAGAGAGATATGATTAGACTAGATTTTAGAGAAAGAAAAAACAATGGCCGCTATATATTGGGTGGTTTATAGGGAGAAGAGACTTGAGCAAGGGAGACAAGTTAAACAATTATTTCAGTAGGCCAGCTGAGAGGTTATGAGGGCATACACTAAGTTTATGGGAGAAAGAGCAGAAAGGAGATTATAAGAGAAATATTGGGAAGGGGAAAAAATGACAAGATTTGATAATAGGTTATTTGTTTTGGATGAATGAGATGAGGAGTATGATACCAATGTTATTGACTTTGATGATTTAGAGACTTATGGTATTTTGACAAGAAGAGAAAAATTTGAGAGAAGAGTTTTGGGAAAGATAATGAGTTCTGTTTTGAGCATTTGAGTTGGAGAAATTCAGTTTAAGATACTAAGAGTTGTTAAGAGATGACTGTGATTCAGCAGATGGAATAGAATTGTGTGTTTGTGTGTGTGTGTATGTGTGTGAGTGTGTTTGTAAGAACCATCTGAAGAGAGATAATAAATTTATTAGAGCTTAGAAGGTCATCAAGTGACAGCATAGAATGACAATAAACGAGGGCCAAATAGTGAATAAAGAATCAGCCAAGGAAACAGATGATGGTTCAGATCAGATGGTAGGAAAACAAAAAGAAAGAAGTGGCAAGAAAATCTAGAGAAGATAAAGTATTTAGAATGATGTGATCAGCAGTATCAAACTTTACAGAGAGGTCAAGAAGAATAAGGAATGACAAAAGGACATTAGATTTAACAATTAATGATCTTTGTTAACTTTGGAGAAGGCAGTTTTCAGTGAATGGTGAGGATGATTGTAAATGGTTTTAAAGCAAGTGAGAGGGGAGCAAGTGGAGGCACCTAATTTGGAAGGAAAGAAGGCACATATCCTGGTGTTTAGTAGACAACAGCTACCTCAAGTTTGATCAGGTAGTAGATATGATTTGAGGGAATTTTGAAAATATAAATCACCCACTTCTTGATCCTCTCTAGGTTTTCATGACACTTAATCTACTTCTCAATCTCCTTTGCTGCTTTGGAGTTCAGGTTATGGCAATTAATGTTGAATATACCTCAAGGCTCTGCCTTGGACTGACTTTTCTTCTCCTTCTATGCTATTTCATTTCATAGTCTTATCAATTCCCATGGATTCAGTTATGATAACTATGCTGATGATATTCAAATTTACTTAAGTATCTTTACCCCCTCTCCTGACTTCTAGTTTCATATCTCCAACTACATAAAGGTCTTTTTGAACTGGATGACCAATAGACACTTTAAACTAAACATGTCCAAAATTGAATTCATTACCTTATATAAACACACGCACACACACACAGACACACTCAATAATTAATGCTTACTTCAAACCCTCACTCTCTTTTCCCTTAAAACTACTATAATTGCTTCCTAATTTTTATTTTATAACATTTCATACATGCTCCCTTCTCTGACACTGGCAACATTTTGGTTCTGACTTTCATCACCTCACAATTGACTATTCCAACTGCCTGCTATTTTATCTTCCTGCCTCGTGTCTTCAGTCCAAACTCTACTAAGTTGTTATATGTTCTGATGATTATGTCATCCTCTCTCCCCCATTCGGGAAATTAGTCTCACTCCTTATCACCTCCAGAATAAAATATAAAGCCTTCTTCTAAGTATTCAAAGCCCTTCCTTATCTGCCCCATCTTTGACCTTTCTAATTTTCTAAGACCCTACTTACCTCTTCATGCTCTGCAATCCATTGATATTGGCTTCCTTACTATTGCTCACATGTAGCACTCAGTTTAGTAGCTCTTCATTTTCACTAGCTGTCCCCCAAGTGAAGATTTTTCCCAACCCATCTTTGTCTTCTGGCTTCCTTAACTTTCTTCAAGTTCCATATAAAATCCTGTCTTCTAAAAGGTTTTTCTGATTCCCTTTAATACTAGTACCTTCCCTATATTATCTCCAATTTATCTTGTATATATCTTCTTTAAATATAGTCATTTGCTTGCCACCTCCATAACTGGATAGCAGGGACTGTCTTGTAGCCTTTCTTTTTTATCATCAGGGTTTAACTCTGCACCTGGTACATAATAGTTTCTTAATATATGTGTGTTGACTGACTGCTATCAAGGGTGCAAGTAGAGGGGTTGACCTTGGCAACAAGGAGAGCTACCTCTTCATCTGAGGCAGGAATAAAGAAGTAATCATTGAAGGGAAGTTGTCTGAGTAATATAAGGTAAGGAGAAAGGGCGAAGATGGAATTCTCAGCAAATGATTACATTTTTCAGATAAATACGAGTCAAGATTTTTGATTGAGTTTGGGGGAGGAAATGTTGTGGAAGGCTTGAGGTGAGATGAGGAGGTTTGGAATAGCCTCTGAAGAAAATAGACTAGACACAAAATCTGAGAAAAGTAGAATGTTTGCCCTGTTCCTTTAGTCTATTTATTCAATGCAGCTTATCATTTGCTCTACATTTAATTAACTTGATTTGGAATGAAGCGGTGATATAGTAGGGAGGAAATCCAAGGTTTGGGACTTAACTAGGCATTGTCAGTGACTGGATAAGGGGACAGGGGAACCAGACATGGAATATAATATAGATTTGAATTAATTCACTACAAAGATGAGAAAGGAAAGAAAGGAGAATATATACTGTGTAAGGATATATCCTGGGAAAGAACTATGAAGTTAGAGGGAATGGAAGTCATAATGAGAAAAAAGGCCTATTAGGTAAAAATGGGATGATAACATATTGTCAGATAAGCAGATTGTATAGTTCTTTAACACGTATGTGGAACACTCATGGGTGATGGAAAGGACAAGGTATTACCATCTCTAAAGCTGATGGAGTAGTAGTGGATTGGAGGCGTGAGTGAGGGCAATTGAGTAGAATGAGTATTTGAGATTCTAAGATATTGGAGAGGGGTATACACGTATTCGCATGTCCCCTAACACGAGGACATGATATGGAGAGATGGTAGTGATTGTTACACAGGAGTTGAACTTATCTAAAAACAAAGGAAGGAATATTTAGGGATTGTATAAATAAATTGCCAGCAGAATTTGAATTGAGTGATGAATTTTGATGGACCTCAAAGCAAGAAAATTTTCTTAATGAAACTCGTTCTGAATAAGGTTCTGAAAGTTGCTAAGACAAACAAGGAATATTTTAACTCCTCCTCCATGACCAATGATTTGGGGTTATGAGAGAAATTTTAGTCAGTAATGGAAAAGGTAGTTTGTTATTAATGGAAGAGAAATTTCAGATGGCACCATGGAAAGGCCATGTGATGTAGGGAGGAGAAAAATATGATTCATGCTTGAGATGAATGAGCCCAAGGGAGCAATGAATTTTTAATATAAAAATATATCACGTGTCAAGAGCTCAGGATCATTGCTACTGTTTGTATATAAAGGGATGTGAGTATGCTAACTGTGGTGGGAGAAAAGTCCATTGAGAGAGGTATGAAATAACATAGTTTGGATTCTGCCCTGGAAGTTTAGCCTACTAGAAGATGTAGCTGTTGTGTTCTGTGAGACCTAAGCAGATCTGTCTCACAGTAGCAAGAGCAGGCAGAAGTCAGAATGTTTTACTTGAATTGTGTAAGACCTAGAAGTTATGATATGGAAGAGCTGTTTTCCAAAGGGCAGAAAGACAAGAGAAGAGGTCATGGTGAAGGCCACATTGAGAGGGGACATGGGCATGGATACTTATCTTCTATAGCAGAATTTCTGTTCTACTTAGTGCAAAACAAAATATACACATATAAATAAATATTGAGTTTGTGAAGTAATAGAGAGTGGCTTCAAGGAAGAAGTTTTAACAGAGAGGATCACGAAAGGGTTCATGAGAGAGATTGTATCCAAGTCTTATATAGAAGGAAACTAAGGATTTTGTTAGGTGAATATAAGAAAGAAATGCATTTTGTAAGTGGGGAAATACTTGTACAAAGGCATAAGGGTCAGAACTAAAATGATGTATGTGGGGATCTACTGACTGAACTAGAACAAAGAAAATGTGACTAGGTGGTGTCTAAAGCTCCCTTGAGCTCTTAATTCCTAAAAGTGGTACGGTGTATTCACACTTCCATCTTTTATTTTTATCACACATTGAACTGAAAAAGCAATTTTATTTCCTTATCCAGTGGATGATGGTAACTGTTTAACAACTGACTATCAAAGGGAATAAGGGGGTGGCGTGTACACATGATGCATTTTTAAGTTTAATATCTGTTATTAAAAACATTTGTATTACTTTAAGTTGAGATGATCAATAACAGCAAAATTCAACACTGATTCATAGTGTTTGCCATTTTCTAAGGTGTAGATGCTAACACAGAAAATTTAATAATCAACCCTACTTATACAGGTCAGTCTTTCCTGGTCTTCTCAATAATGATACATGGGTTTTAAAGACAATGTTGCCACATTTGCAAAGAATTAGAGGATTGGCTAACAGCAATGATAAGCCAAGGAAAACTGATGGGAGAGAATGGCTCATAGAATAGCACAAATTCCTTTTTTCATATTCTAACAGTTCCTAATCCATTCTCTTTAAACTAATAAAAGTAGGTACTACTTCTGAAAATATGAGATTTTCTCCCCAAGACCCTTCTTGACACAAGTTCCGAGGAAAAATGGCTTCTTTTGGCAGGAATCTTTGCTAATGCTGTGAATTGCATGCTTTCCAAGTAGGAGTAAATAATGATTTTGATGAAGTAATAACTAACCAGTAACTTCCATCAAAATACCATCTAGACCTTTAGCACAAATTTAATTTGAACCTTTCATGCTCATTAAGCCTTGATAACTATTCTTTGCACCCCGTTTTTTTATTTCTGATTACTTCTGCCCTTGCTCTTTCAAACAAGATCAAAATTACAATATTATATGTAAAGCTTTTGGATTACTTGTGAATGAGGTACAAATAAGTATCCAAACTTTTGAGGGTGAGATCTAACCTATTAAGCCTTTCAAGGTGCCTTCAGGAGACATTTTCAGCATTGTGGAAAACATTCTAGCAAATATAAGTCACAGAGAAGACTATATACCAAGAGTTGTAGGACAGTTGACATCATTAAGGGTAAACATGGAAGACTTTTCATCCAGAATATGCTAGTGCTGTCATTATAGCTGTTGATGTGCAGTGGCTGCTTTGTCATGGACAATGATAAGTAGTATGTACTGTCAGTACAAAAGCTACAGGATATTAAGAGAAGGAAAGCTACTGAAAATCAATCCCCTGGAAGAGCCATGCTTAGAATTTATTCATTAAATATTCAAGAAAAGTAGGGGTCAAATTTACAGTAAAGCATGTCTTCTTTGTATGATTAAAAAGAGAATTCAACAAGAATTGATCTTTAAATTTGGCCTCATCTGCTTCCCTTTACAAAGGTCAAAGCTGGCTCAGTAAACAGAGGACTTAAAATATAGATACAGAAGATTTACATACATTGATTTCCTCTTGAATGATTTTATTTTGGCTAAATTATTGAGGAGGTCCAGGCATTTAAAAAATAGTAAATATTTCCAGAGGTTAGGTAAAAATATCAACCAGTCTCAAAGTACTTGACACAGTAATCAGGAACCCATTCATCTCCACAGTGCAGGCAAATAAAATATTATATGACATTGTAACTTGACAGAGCACTTCAGTGTTGGGAAATCTACCTGCAGAGATCTGTGGGACTAGGGATCACAGGGTCACCAAAAATAATAAAATATTTCAAGTGGAAGGGAACTCAGCTATTCATCTTGCAAGCTTCCAACCTGTGCTGAAAGAGAAATGCTAATAAAACAGCAGGGCAAGTGGCTATTCAGGCTCTGCTTGAGAAATTGTCAATTTAAATTTTTATAAAAAAAAATAATTTGTAGTTCTACCATCCCTTCACTCACTCATTGAGAAGGAAAGAAAGAAGAAATTCATTATACATGCGAAGTCAAACGACACATACTTCCATATTGGTCATCTTGCCAAAAACCAAAAGCATCCCTCCAATTAGCTTAATACTGAGTAATGTCTCATGAGTTACAAATATCATCTTTCCGTGTTGGAATGTAAATAACTCAACTTTAATAAGTCCCTTATGATTTCTCCTTCCTGTTTTCATGTTTCTCTTGATTCTTGTGGTTGAAAATAAAATTTTCTATTCATTTCTGTTCTTTTCATCAAAAATGCTTCAAAGACCTTTATTTCCCTCAATGCTTTTTCTCCCCTGAAGTATTATACTCAGTTTTGCTGCATAGATGATTCTTAGTTTTAATCCTACCTCCTTTGACCTCTGGAATATCACATCCCAAGTCCTCTGATCAACTTGTGTAGAAGTAGAATTCTGTGTTATCCTGATTGTGTTTCCACAATACTCAAGTTGTTTCTTTTTGACTGCTTGCAACACTTTCTCCTTGACCTGGGAACTCTAGAATTAGGAGGATTATTTTGGGGACCTCTTTCAGGAGCCAATTGCTGTATTCCTTGAATCTCTATTTAACCCTCTGGTTGTAGAAGAGCAGGGCATTTTCCCTTGATAATTTCTTGGAAGCTGATGTCTAAGTTCTTTTTCTTATCAGAGCTTTCAGGTAGTCCAATAATTTTCAAATTGTCTCTTCTGGATCTATTTTCCAACTCTGTTGTTTTGTTTTGTTTTTTCAAGGAGATGTTTCACATTGCCTTCTGTTTTTTCATTCTTTTGATTTTGTTTTATAATTTTGTGATTTGTTATAAATCCATTAGCTTCCATTTGATCCATTCTAATTTTGAAGGAATTATTTTCTTCATTATGCTTTTGGATCACCTTTTCTCTTTGGTGCATTCTGCTTTATAAAGCATTCTTCCCCTTATTGGTGTTTTGGACATCTTTTGCCATTTGGGTTAATCTATATTTTGTGGTGTTATTTTTTCAATATTTTAGGGGTCTTCTCTAGCCAGATGATTATTTTTGCATCACTCTCATTTCTCTTCCTAATTTTTCCTCTACTTCTCTACTTGATTTTCAAAATAATTTTTGTGCCCTTCCGTGGCCTATGACAAATTCATATTATTCGTGGAGGCTTTGGATGGGGGAGATTTGACCTTGTTGTCTTCTTCTGGTTGTATATTTTTACCTTCCTTGTCACCAAAGTAAGATTCCATAATCTGATTTTTCCCACTTTTTGCTCATTTTCTCAACCAATTCCACACCTTATCAGCTCTTTGTCAATGTGGGACTCTGCTTCCAGTGGTATTGGTGGTGGTAGTGTACTGTCCCAAACTTCAGAGGTTTTGTGCAGCAGTTTTGTGCAGAGATCCTACTAGGGACTTAAAAGTTTTCTTTTGCAGTTGTATGATCAAAAGAGAAATGATTATTCCTCTCCTGGCCTATGCTCTGACCTGTGAGTGACCTTAAGCACTTTTTTATGACTTGGAACTGTGAGGAAGATTCCCTCTCCACAGTCACCACAAGCTCTGTCACTCTACCACTCCTCACCCTAAGACCATGACCCAGGACTGTGACCCTGATCCCAGTAAAAGGAAATCATGAGGATGCTGCCTCAATGTCACCAAATAGATCCCTGCAATCCCCGTCTGGTCAATATTTCAATCCCCCCACTATCTGGGGTCAAGAGCTCTGGAAGAAACTACTGTCTCTGCTGCTGTCATCTCAGACCTGGGGCCAAACCTCGTTCATTTCTGATACTGGTCTGAAAGACTTTTCCTACTTTTCCTACTTATAAGTTGCCTTTGGCATTGAGAAGTTGTCTTTTGGGTTTGAGACATTTGGAAACCACTGCCGCTGCCAGTGATTTAGTCCCCTGAGGCCTGCTCTGGTCTTTCTGTGTTGATGTGACCCAAGCTGTACTGAGCTTCTTTCCCAGTCCTGCACAACAGTTGTTTCCTGTTGACTTTCTAGGTTGTCTTGTGGTAGAAATTTGTTTCATTCTATCATTTTGTGTGTTCTGCTCCTCTAGAATGTAGAGTGATGTTACAGGTATTTGTAGGGGTTTGGGGAAGAGGTCAAGTAAGTCCGTGCTTTTAATCTGCCATCTTTGTTCTGCCCCCAGTTCAAGTAAGTCTTTTCAGATTTTTCTAAAACTATCCTCTTCACCATTTTTTATTGCACAATGGTATATCATCACAAATATATATCGTAACTTGTTCAACAAATCTCCAATTGATGGGTGTCCCCACCAATTTCAGTTTTTGCTAGCATATGAAAGGAGATGCTATATAAATATTTTTGTCCATATATGTGTTTTTTTCACCTTTTATTTCTTTGGGATATAGACCTGGAAGTAGTATTGCTGTATCAAAGGATATGTACAATTTTATAGCCTTTTGGGCATAGTTCTAAACAGTTTTCCATAATGGTTGGACCAATTCACATTTCTGTCAACAATGCATTAGTGTACCTATTTTCCCCATCCCCTCTAGCATTTGTAATGTTATTTTTCCAACATATTAGACAATCTGATAGGTGTGAAGTGGTACTTAAGAACTGTTTTAAAATGCATTTCTGTGATTGTAAGTGATTTAAAGCCTTTTTTCATGTAACTACTGATACCTTTAATCTGTTTTTCTGAAAACTGCCTATCCATATTCTGTGACCGTTTATCAATTACAAAATGGCACATAAATTTGACTGGGTTTCCTTTATATTTGACAAATGAGACCTTTATCAATGAAACTTACTGTGATATTTTCCCCTGCTTTCCTTCTAATTTTGGCTAAATTAGTTTGTGTGTACAAAATGTTTTTAATATTTTGTAATAAAAGTTATCTATTTTATGTCCCATGATCATCTCTCTGTCTCTTTGGTCATAAACTCTTACCTGATCCACAGACTTGACAGATAACTTTTTTAATGTTCTTCGAATTTCCTTATGATATCATCCTTTAGGTCTAAATCATGTTCCCATTTGTTCTAATCTTGTTATATGGTGTGAGGTCTTGATTTATGCTTGATTTCTGTTGGGCTGCTTTCCTTTTCTTCCCCCAGCAGTTCTAGAATAGTGAATTCTTTCTTCAAAAGCTTAGATTTTTGGTTTTCAACAAAACCTACTTTCCTGTGATCATTTACTTTTTAATATTGTACACAAAATCAATTCCACGAGGCAACAATTCTATTTCTTTCCCAGTACTAGATTATGTTGTTGATTTGTAGTATAGTTTGAGATCTGACACTGCTAGACCACCTTTCTCAACATCTTTTTTTTTTTTCATCTATTTCTATGATGGCTTTTTGTTCTTCTATATTCTTTCTTTTTAGCTCTATGATCTTTTGGTAGTGTGAATGGGTTGGCATTGAAAACAAGTAAATTAATTTAGGTTGTGTTTTTATTTTTATTTTATTAACTTGGCTTGCTGTTAAGTAATTACTATTTCTCCAATTAATTAGGTCTTTCTTTATTCATTGAGAAGTATTTTGTAATTATGTTCATATAATTCTTGGGTGCGTCTTGGCAGTCAGACTCCCAAATACTTTATACATTCTGTAGTTATTTTAAATAGAATTTTTTTCCTATATCTTCCTGTTGGGTTTTGTTGGTAATATATATATATATATATATATATATATATATATATATATATACACATATATATGTATAGATTATGATGATTTATATTGGTTTATTTCATATACTTCAAGTTTATTAAAATTGTTAATTGCTTCAATTTTTTTTTCTTTTAGTTGATTCCTCAAGACGTTTTAAGAATATCATCATATTGCCTGCAAAGACTGGCAGTTTTATTTCCTCATTACCTTTTCTAATTACTTCCATTTCTTTTCTTTTCTTGTTACTGTAAGAGGCCCAGAGGGTCCAAGTGGGTACAAGTCAGAGGCAAAGCCTGTTCTGCTCTGTACAGTAAAGTTACAAGTGAGCCTGGGAACCCAGGAACTACCTGCAGGAACAAGATAAGCTTCCTTCCTTACTGCAGGTGTAAGGATGTGGAATAGTCATGAGATAGTGTAGTAATGGGATGAGCTCAGCATGTATGTGATTGATGGATACAGCCTTTATAAACCCTAACCTTCACCTGAATAAAGAGAGCTGCTTGGATCATCTTGTCTCCGGTCTCCTTCCTTCAGGGCCCACACATTAGAGGCCCGTGGGTCAGGGGGATCCAGGGGACTCGGGCCCTGACCCCGAGCACTTGTTACAAGTAGCAATTCTAGTACAGTGTTTAAAAACAGTGGTGATAAGGGACATTTAACCTAGTTGTAGTGGTCTGTTAAATATTGCAGTAATCTTCTTTTAAGCATTTTATTTATTTATCAATTGAAATCATGGAAATTTTCATAATTTAGTTTCTCTGCTTTTCCTGTGTTTGTTTTAGATATCAAATCTATATTTGTTTGATAGAAAGAATTTGGTAATACTCTCTTATTTATTTATTTTGCAAATAACTTAAAGAGCATTGGAATTAGATTATTTTTTAATGTTTGGTAGAATCAGTTTTTAAATCCATATGGAACTGCCAATTATATGTTAGTGAGTTTATCTGTAGTATTTTCAATTTCTTTTTTTATGATAGGATTACTGAAGTATTCTATTGCCTCTTTTGTTAATCTAGTTATTTGTCATGGTAGATGTTTTTAAATTTATGTTTTAGAAAAAATTCTTAGATTTTCATTTTAACATATAATTGGGAAAAATGACTTCTAATAATTTTTCTTTGTTTTTTATTCATTCACACTTTTCATTTTTGATAATTTGATTTTCTTTATTAAATCAAATTAACCAAAAGTTCTTGTAGTTTATTGTTTTCCTTTTGTAAAGCAAGATTTTAGTTACATTTATGAGTTCAATTTCTTTAAAATTTCAATTGTATTAAATTTTCTTGTGATTTTCAAGAATTCTATTTTAATGTTTAGCTAAGAATTTTTATTTGTTATTTTTCCAAGTTTTTTTTTAATTTTCATGTCCAATGTACTTATCTGCTCTTTCTCAATTTTATTGATACAAGCATTTAAAGCTGCAAATTTTCCATTGAATACTGCTTTGATTGCATCCCATAAATTATAGCATGTTGTCTCACTCTCAATTTCTTGGATGAAATTATTCCTTTCTAAGATTTGTTCTTTGACTTACTCATTCTTTAGGAAAAATTATTGAATTCAAATTAATATTCAGTCTATGTTTTGAAGAACACTACTGAGTTTAATTTTTATAGCGTTATGTCTTATGTGTATGTGTGCATAAACACACATACACACACATATATATACATATAAAATATATACATATGTGTATACTCTCACTCTTTTTCTCCCTATATACATATACATATACATATATGTGTACGTACATATGTATATATAAATATGTGTGTGTATATATATGCTATATATACCTATATGCTATATGTAATATATGCATATATGCTATATATGTTACATAAATGTTAAATTACATATGTTAATATACTTTAACATATGTAATTTAACATTTATGCTTTTCAACATTTCTTTTTTTTTGCCGTAATACGTGGTCAATTTCTGTTCTTTTATCCTGGTCCCTCATAAGTCTTGTGTGACCCTGATTGCGCTTCTACTGTATTTTAATGGTTTCTTTCTGATTGTCTATAGTATTTTCTACTTGATCAGGGAGCTCTGGAGTCTGAATATAGTATTAGTGAGAGGTTTATATGGGGATGTCTTTCAGAAAATGATTAGCAGGTTATCTTAACTTATATTTTGCCTTCTAGGTCTAAATTTGAGCAGGTTTCCTTTGCAATATCCTGATATGTTGTGTCTAGATCCTTTTTTCTAACCAAAAGTTCTCAAGAAGTCCAATAATTCTTGCAGTATTTCTCCTTGATTTTTTTTAGGTAAGTTTTTTAAATAATATTTCTTATTTTCTTTTATTTTTAATGCTTCTGATTTTGTTGTAGTGGTTCCTAATATCTCATGTCTCTCTTTTACTTCTTCATGACCAACTCTAACTTATAAGGAATTATTTTCTTCAGTGAGCTTTTCTACCATTTTTTCATTTGACCAATTTTGTTTTTTTGGGAATTGTTTTCTTTACTATTTTTGTGCCTTTTTTTCACCAAGCTGTTAATTTCTTTTTATAATTTTCTTGCATTGCTCACATATCTTCACCAATTTTTTCTCTCTTACTCATGTGATTTCAAGTCTTATTTTTGTCCTTTTTTGTAATCTATTACTTTAGTGCCTCTAGAAATTCTTATTGGTCATGTACCCATTTTGAATTTTTTCCTTCAAAGCTTTGCTTTCAGATGAATACAGGTAATTTTCTTCTGAATTAATGTCTTAAGCTTCATTATATTAGATTTTTGTAGGCAGCTAGACAGTGCAGTGGATAGAGCACCAGTGCAGGAGTCAGGAGGACCTCAGTTCAAATCTCACCTCAGTCACTTGACACTCATTACTTATGTGATCTTGGGCAAGTCACTTAACCTCAATTGCCTCATCCTGGGTCATTTCCAGTCATCCTGATGAATATCTGGTCACTGAATTCAGATGGCTCTGGAGGAGAAGTGAGGCTGGTGACCTGCACAGCCCTCCCTCACTGAAAAAACAAAGTCAAGTGCTAGTCATGTCATTATTTCTCTGATGGCATGGTCTTCTTTTGTAAAGAAGGAGGAATACACACCCATTAGCTTTTTATAGTATGGTTCTCTTTTGGTTTTTGTTTGCTCATTTTTCTAGGCCATTTCTTAACTGTACATTTAAGGTTAGAGTTCTACTTTGATCACCTGAGGGGGTAGATTACTATCCGAAGATTCAGGGTTGTTTGTCTTTTTTGTTTCACTGCTGTTTCTGGAATACTGTAAATATTCAGTGTTTTTAATGTGTTATGATTCTATGAGAAGTGTGATTATTGCTATCTTGATCTGTGTTCTGGTCTTTATGTAGGTTTAACCTCTCTTCCCTTGTAATATCAAATATAATATCAAACACTCCTGTCTAAAATGGAACTGTAATCCTGAACTGATGATGAAGTTATCAAATAGTTCCCATTCTTTTACTCAGTACTAGCACAGGGGTTTCCTGTGATCCCTTTCTGACAAACTGTTTAATCCCCTTAATATCTCTGAATTGTATGCATTCCTGTTACCAGTGCCACTGAACTTGTTGTCATCTCCAATGACTACAACTACTGTTGCTGCCACAATTTACTCCAGGCAAACCCCAACCACAGTACCATAGGCGTTTCTTTTTTGTCCTCATAAATTGTCCCAAAATAGAAAAATGTCTCATTGATCTTTTGCTGGCTATACTACTTAAGTATTTGATTTAATGCATTATTTTAAAGTTGTTCAGAGAGGAATGTTGGGAAATCTGTACTAGGATAATAGCTTTACTTTTCCAGTTTGGCTCTGCCTCAATAAAACTCTTGAAAAACCTTAGTGAAAATAAATACTTCTCTTCCAGAGACAGCCAATGCTATTTTGAACAGTTTTGATTATTAGCATTTCCTATTGGATTACAGTTCATTATATTCATACCGATGCTCTAATTTGTTATGATTCATTTGGATCTTGACTCTTTTCTCCAGTGCAATAGTTATAAAGTATTTTGGTAAAATCTGGACAAATGATATATACAGTAAATATTCACCTGATCTATGAATTTAGTCTAAGCAGAAGTAATTGATTTTAGAATAAAGACAATGAAACTCTTTGTAATTCACTGCAAAGGTGAACGAAAATGGAATTCAAAACTGGTGACAGAGGGAAAATTAAAGGAACAAAATTTCAATATAGGACTACCTCTATGTTTTGTACCCCAAATCATACTGTTATACACAATTCAGAAATCAAAAAGGGATATATTTTAGACTGATTTTAAAGAGCAACCCTTTTGGAATCTCTCCTCCTAATATTCTAGTTCATAAACACCCAACAATATATTTGTCTTGTTGAATAAGTTAATAGGTTGATCTTTTAAAAAAAGATATTTGCTGAAATAGCATAGCAAAAATTGTAGTGAAGAAAACAAACAAACCCACAAATATGAATTATTTCTACGGGATAGGGAGAGACAACATGAACTTAAGTAAAATGAGAGTAAGACATATGTAGGTGTTGCCAAGGTAACTCACAAATAATGAAAAGGTATATTCACTGCAGTGCTCACTCTAGTTACTTGCTTGACTGCTGGGTTGCCTCTCCATGGGGCATGACTCCTGTGGTTCTGAGATGAGCAGTTTACTTTACCATTTAGCACAGCTGATATTGAACTTGAATGAGTTAATTGTTTACTAGACAACTGCTGGTGGACTGGGTAAAACAAATTGCTTTGTCATGGGGCTATAGAATATATAATTCATGTACATACACATATATGTGCATATATACACATATCTACATAAGTACACATATATGTATTGAGTATATATGTACACATATTCATATAGACATATATGGATGCATTTCCATTCACAAAGCACTAAAGTTATTTTATTTCCAATTTTGCAATAATTTGTTTAATTTTATATTTCTCTTCTGTTTTTTTTGATTTTGGCTCTCAGGGGGTGGAGGGGATGAGTTCAGGAAAAGAACACCATCACACAAAACCTATAATAAATCATAGAGGGTTGAGAAGTATACGTTTATAGTAAGTAACATAAACATTCATTGCTCCCCATGGACAAACACAAAGTGATGGTGTGGACATTGAGTGGGATATATACTATAGTCAAGGTCTAATAGTAATTCAAAGGTCATGGTTATTGAGAACTTTTATATAAAATGCTGATACAAAACTTATAGAAGAATTACATAACCAGTGCGGTGGAGAAAGTAGGATGACTTGGACCAAATGAATGGGTGTATTGTGTGTATGGGCTAGTAAGGAATGAGTAATGAAGAACAGAGAATTAGGAAGTTTCATTATAAATAAGTTGCAAGGCACAAAATGAGGGATTAAGGGGGAAAAAAATGTTCCATTGCAAGGAAATAGGTAGAGGCAGAGCCTGGTTTTCAGTCTGGTTAGGTCTTAGTATAGGGGTATCACGAACTTTCCTTCAAGCTGGTATCTAACTAGTTTTTACTGGCAGATATTATGTTGCTCTGTCTTCTTGTAATTTATTTCTCCCTTAAGAATGTAGATGTTTATGACATTAGGAAAGTATACATTTAATGTTGATACTGTTTTGTTTTCTGTGCTTCTTTTAGCTTAATAGAATTTCCTTAATAATCTTTTATTTTTAGCAAATAGAATTCATTGTTTTGCCTTCAAAGAGTTTATTTTCTTTTTTATTAATTATTTTTAGTTTTCAAAATTCATTTCCACAAGATTTTGAGTTCCAAATATTCTCCTCATCTCTCCCCTTCACCAGCGCAAACGCTGTGCATTCTGATTACTCCTTCCTCCAACCTGTCATTCTTCTATCACACTCCTTTCTTCCTTTCTTCCCATTTACTCTCTTTTCTTGTAGGGCAAGATAGATTTCTATACCCCATCACCTGTATTTCTTATTTCTCAGTTGCATGCAAGAACAATTCTCAACAGTGGTTTCTAAAACTTTGAGTTCCAACTTCTGTCACTTCCTCCCTTCCCAACCATCCCTACTGAGAACGTAATCAATTGAATGTAGGCTATACATGCATAGTTATGCAAAATATTTCCATAATAGTCATGTTGTGAAAGACTCACTCTATTTCCCTCCATCCTACCTTGGCTCCTATTTATTCTATTTTCTCTTTTGACCTTGTCCTTTCCCAAAAGTGGTTATTTCTAATTACTTCCTCTTCCTCTTTGCCCTCCCTTTCATCATCCCCCACACATCTCACTTATCCCCTTCTCCCCTACATTCCTGTAGTGCAAGATTGGTTTTCATACCAAATTGAGTGTTCATGTTATTCGCTCCTTAATCTTTTCTCTTTATTCTTGTGTTTGAAAGTCAAATTTTCTATTCAGCTCTGGTCTTTTCATCAAGAATGCTTGAAATTCCTCTATTTCATTGAAGGACCACTTTTTTCCCCCTGAAGTATTATACTCAGTTTTTCTGGGTAGATGATTTTTGGTTTTAATCCTAGTTCCTTTGACTTCTGAAATATCATATTTCAAGCCCTTCAATCTCTTAACTTAAAAGCTGCTAGATTTTGTGTTGTACTGATTGTATTTCCACAGTACTTGAACTGTTTCTGACTATTTGCAATATTTTCTCCTTGACCTGGGAACTCTGGAATTTGGCTAAAATATTCCAACAGTTTCTCTTTTCAGATCTATTTGAGGACGTGATCAGTGGATTCTTTCAATATTTATTTTATCCTGTGGTTCTAGAGTATCAGAGCAATTTTCCTTGATGATTTCATGAAAGATGTTGTCTAGGCCCTTTTTTTCATCATGGCTTTCAGATAGTTCCATAATTTTTAAATTGTCTCTCCTGGATCTATTTTCTAGGTCAGTTGTTTTTCCAGTGACATATTTCATATTGTCTTCTATTTTTTTTCATTCTTTTGATTTTAGTTTGTAATTTCTTTGCTTCTCATAAAGTCATTAGCTTCCAACTGCTCCATTCTAATTTTTAAAGAAATGTTTTCTTCAATGAGTTTGAATCCCCTTTTCCATTTGGCCCATTGAGCCTTTTAAAGCATTCTTTTCCTCATTGGCTTTTTGGACCTCTTTCGCCATTTGGGTTAGTCTATTTTTAAAGGTGTTATTTTCTTCATCCTTTTGTGGGGTCTCCTTTAGTCAGCTGTTGACTCGCTTTTCATGATTTTCTTGCATCGCTCTCATTTTTCTTCCGAATTTCTCCTCCACCTTTCTTACTTGATTTTCAAAATCATATTTGAGCTCTTCCATGGTCTGAGGCTACTGAATATTTTTGGAGGTTTTTGATGCAGAAGCTTTGACTTTTATGGCTTCCTTGGATGGTATACTTTGTTCTTCCTCATCCTAAAGGATGAACTAAAAGGTCTGTTCACCAAGAAAGTAACCTTTTAGAGTCTTATTTTTTTTTTTCCTTTTGGGGGCATTTTCCCAGGTAGTTACTTGACTTTTGTGTCTGTTTTCAAGTGCAAGTTATACTTTAGGTACCTGCACCTTCTCAGTTCCTCCAAGGTGGCACAATCAAGGGAGAGGAGTTTGCTCTGGTCTGGAAGCAACAACAAGCTTGTATGCCCAGGATATGTGAGTAGAATTCCCTCTCCAGATCCTCCACCAGTTCCACCATGCCAGTGCTCCTCCTCACCCCAGGACCCTCACTCAGGACTGAGACCCAAAGCAGCTGCTCAATTCCCCCAGGATCTTCAGGCTGAGGAATCTGCTGCCACAGTGGTTTCTGCCTTGGGGCCAGAGCTAGGGCTGGACCCTACTCCCTTCTCACCCAGATGAAAAACTTTCTCATTCACTTTTGAAACTATCTTTGGTGATTGTGGGTTGAAGAATTCAGGAACTACAGCTTCTGCCAGTGATTCCACGCCCTGAAATCTACTCCAGTCCTGTCCCTGCTAACCTACCAGCCAAGGTTGGACTGTGCCCTGTTCCAAGCAGATAGACCTTTCCTGTCAGCCTTCCAGGGGTTCTTGGGCTAGAAATTGCTTTTGCTTTGTTGTTTGTGGCTTCTGCTGCTCTAGAATTTATTTGGAGTAATTTTTTACACATATTTTATGGGCTATGGTGTGGAAGAGCTAGAACAGGCCCATCCTTCTACTGTGCCATCTTGGCTCTGCCCCTGAAATTTTAATTTTTAACTTCTGTGTTGTCATGCTTAAAAAATAAGTGATGGGACATCCAGTTCTCATGGCTAGGATGTGGAAATATAAAAATGACAATACTGCCAAAATTTATGTGGGTGTATATGTGTGTATATTTGTATTTAAATATGTATGTATGTGTACATTTGTGTTAAAATCATCAAAGTTATATTTCATTGAATTTCATAAAGAAAATTTTTAAAATTGTCTGAAAGAACAAAATATCTAGATTTTAAAGCTAAATGTTTAGAAATGATGAAACTTAATAAACCATGTTGGATAAACTATAAATTACAAATTACTTCAATGCTTTGACTAGAAGTATAAAGGCTGAGTTAGTCAAACAAAGTCATTTGCCGTTCTCATAAAAGGTCAAGAAGGCAAAGAAAATAATGTTGAGATGATTACATTGACTCAATTGCAAATTTAAGAGTAAATTAGCCACTAAGAGATGTCAAGACTTTGAATTACGAAGACACAAAAAGAGCAATTATAATTAAAACTAGGTCAAGATATCTATGTCTAAATTTCATCACTTTGTATTTCCTTTCAAAAACAACAACTACCAAAGGAAAATAGTCTACCTACCAAAACAAATCTAGGAACTATATGAACATAATTACAAAACACTTTTCACATAAAGTCAGATATACATAATTGAGAAAAATGTCTGTTGTTCATGAGTAGGCTGAGCCAATACAATAAAAATTACAATTCTACCTAAATTAATGTACTTATGCAGTGTCATACCAATTGAATTACAAAAAAAAATATTTTATAGAGCTAGAAAAATAATAACAAAATTCATCTGGAATAACAAAAGTCAAGTATATCAAGGGAATTATAGAAAAGATGTGCTAGGGTCTTGGTATACCAGATCTTAAATTGCATTATAAAGCAGCAATTATCAAAAATACTTGGTCCTGGTTAAGAAATAGAGTGGTGGATTAGTGGAATAGATTAGGTACAGAACACACAGTAGACAATAGCTACAAAATTTGCTTGGAATATTGGAAAATATTATAGCTGAACCTGAACATAGACCAATACGTTACAAAGTATGCTAAGATAAAGTTAAAACGTGGACATGATTGAGCTATGAAGGCTGATACTATAAACTAATTGAGAGAGCAAAGAGTAGCTTACCTGTCAGATTTATGGAGAATGGGAAAATTTATGAACAAACAATAGATAGATAACATTATGAAATGCAAAATCGATAATTTGTATTAAATTTAAAAGTTTTTGTACAAAATCAATTCAACTAAGATTAGCATGAAAGAAGAAAACTAAGAGAAAAAAAATTTCCAACTTGTGTCTCTGATAAAGGCCTTATGTCTAAAATATATAGAGAACAGAGTGAAATTTATAAGAATACGAGTCATTCCACAATTGATAAATGGTCAAAGGATATAATAGGCAGTTTTCAGAGAAAGAAATGAAAGGTATCTTTAGCATATGGAGAAAAGTTCTATATCAATACTGATTGAAGAAATACAAATTAAAACAACTCTGAGGCACCATATCATACCTGTCAGATTAGCTAATATGACAAAACAGGAAAATGCTAAATGATGGAGAAGATGTGGGAACATTGAAACGCTAAGGTTTTGGTGGAGTTGTAGTACTGACCCAACCATTTTGGAGAGCATTTTGGAACAATGTCTGAAGGGCTATAAAAATGTGCCTACCCTTTAACCTAGCAAAGCCACTTCTTGGGTTGTATCGCCAAAAGATTATACCAACAGGAAAAGTATCCACAAGTACAAAAATATTAAGAGTTGTTTTTGTTGTGGCAAAGAATTGGAAATTGAGGGGATGCTCATCAAATGAGGAACTGGCTAAACAGCTTGTGGTACATGTCATGGAATGGTATTTTACAGTAAGAAATGATGAATAGGCTGGCTTCAGAAAATCCTGGCCTTATATGAACTGATTTTGAGTGAGGAAAGGAGAATCAGGAGAGAACACTGTACACAGTTGCAGTCAGATCATTCAGTCACTGATTTTGATAGACTTGGCTCTTCTCAGCAACACAAGCTTCTAAGCCAACTCCAAATGGCTCATGATGGAAAATGCTATCCACATCCCGAGAAAGAATTGTGGAATCTGAATGCAAATCAAAGCATACTGTTGGCTCTCTCTCTCTCTCTCTCTCTCTCTCTCTCTCTCTCTCTCTCTCTCTCTCTCTCTCTCTTCTCTTATTTTGTTTTGTTTCTTCTTCCTTGTGGTTCATGCCACTGGTGATAATTCTTTGCAACACAAATAATGTGAAAATATGTTTCATGGGAATGTATATAGACAGCCTATATCAGATCATATGCCTTCTTGAAAAAAGGGGAGAAGAAGGAGGGGGAGAAAATTTGGAACTCAAAAGCTTGTGGAAATGAATGTGGTAAACTAAAAATAGATAAATTTAAATAATAACTATGTTCAAAGACGCTATTTAAAAAACAAAGAAATTTGGAGGGAAACCTGAGAGAGGACTTGAAAAAGTGGAAGTTAAACAGGTACTTTACACTATATTCCACAATAAATTGAAATTGAAAACATGACCTGGATATTACGTGTCATATTATTAAAATAATTATAAGAGAAACAAATTATATAAGGTTCATTACTGTGGGTAAAAGATGTATTCTTAATCAAACAAGGCATGAACCAAAATAGAGAATATTGATTCTATTAAATTGAAATGCAGAAACAAAGAATGCAAATAATATAAGAAAGTAAATAATTATATGTGAGAAACCATAAACAATAATTTTTGCATCAAAATGATTGAATAATGGCGTGGGATCCAAGAATAATAGACAATCATATTGAAAAGCATTCTGAAATTACACAGATGTCACAAAAATTTCTATACTCTTTGACTCAGAGATTCCTCTACTAGATCCATATCCCAAGGAGCTCATTTATTAAAAGGAAATGTTCTCATAATGCACCAAAATATTTAGAGAAGCACTTTTGCAGTATCAAAGAATTGTAAACAGTGTAAATGCTCATTAATTGAGGAATGACTAAGCTTCATATGATGCATAAATATAATGGTAAATCAATTTGCTATAAAAATACAATAAATATTGCAAGACCTACATGATCTGATGCAAATGATGAAAGCAGAATTATGAAGACAACATATAGAATAACTAGAATAATATAATCTAGGTCATAATTAGGATTAATAAAAATGAATCCCCTGTAATGATTGCATTATTTGAATCCACACTGAATATTTCCATTGGGCAGAAACCAATTACAATATTTTACAAGATTACAATTTTGATTACTGTGAATTTAGATACATGACACCACATCAGAGGATTCATTATGTGCAAGAACTGGGAAGAACAAACTGATCCTAAACTTTTAGAAAATTTTTAAAATACCAACAATGTTACAAAATTACAAAAAAAAAGAGTGATCTCAAACAAAAGATATGTGAAGACACCCCCTTCTACATCTGCATGTGCATCCATGTTTACATGCATATATCCTCACATACAAATTACTTCTCAGAGGTAGAAAGGTACAAGCAGGTGAAATATTACCTATTTTCAGATATTTTAATTGTATTGATGACTTATGCTGATTTTTTTCATCTTGTTCCATTCTTTTTAATTAAAAAATCTTTGTGTAATGGCATGGATCTCTAGGAAGGAAGGGGAAAGGAAAAAGAGTTCTATTGATGATGGAAGTATTTATATACAAATAAAAAGCAAAGTTATATCCAGTTGGATTATCAAGTTCTTTAAATGCTAGACCAAGGAGTGTGACTTTTATCTCTTAAGTAGACCAGTGTTGTCAAACTCAAATAGAAAGGGACTATTAATCGACACAAAAAGGATCTAAAGGATGTATTTGAACATAGTTTTAAAATGTAAAGTTATCTGTATTGTAGTGTATTTTTATTCTGTTAACTATTTCCCAATTACATTTCAATCTGCTTTGGGTGCCATCTGACAGAGATAGTTACCAAAGTGACTATCCTGAGGACTTACACACTACTAATTTTTTTTAAAATCCCTTTATCTTGTAATGGCATATGCTATTCCTATGGGAAAACAGTTGGTTCTCAACAGATTCTTGCTTATATGTTTGCTATCTGATAGCAGGAATATTACAGCAGAAATATCTGTATTTTTTACCAACAAGTAAAGAAATGAAGTACTTGGCTTTTTTTGGTAAAATATAAAGATTCCTGCCTTTTATTCCTCCAGTTAAATAACCAGAAACTTTACACATGACCTGGCTTTGACAAATCCCTCATGTAGGATTATAGATGATGGGCATTAACTTCCTTTGGAATAATTCCAGATTGTTTACTCATATTTTACTACAATTATTATTCTAACTGTTGTTTTAGGTTTCTGCTTAGCTTTTAACACAATTTTCATTACCCTATTGACTACGATTAAGCTGTCTTTCTACCTAAGTACCTAGACAGTTTGTAGAGCCAAGTTCAGAGAATAATAATTTTCAGTCATCTGGGTACAGCTTGAATATTTCTAGAAGTTAGCTTCTTTAACCTTAAACTTTGTAAAGATATAATTTAATCAGCTTTCATAATAGTCCACCTCAAAAGGATTGTGCCTTGCGAAATTCCAGTAGGTTACCAATTTCTATGTAAGTGCTACACTTTCACAGTAGCCTGAAGAAGAGACAGATCATTTTTATATTTTTAAATCATTGGTGGCCTAAATAGTGAGCCCTTTGCAACAGTTTTTTTGCAAGTTGAAAATGTAAAATCTAAGGGATTAATCTTATCTGCTTTGTTTCTCCCATCAAGAAAATATTGAAGTCAATTAATTACAATTTGTGAAATGTTAAAAGATAGAAAGTTTCTGTAGCATATATTTTTGACAGTTTTGAAGGTCTCTTTTCCACCTGTTTAGAAAGAAAAAATCATCCTCAAATCCTCAAAGATGCAACTTTAGTGGTTTCTCAAGGTGTTTATATGTTCTGTGCTATTTTTGAATCAAAATTAATGCTAGAGTTCTGGAAATAAATTATAAATTAGGAAATATAGCATAGGTGTTCTCTATCCTTGACTTGATTTCCTGTCTCCAAAATACAAGAGAGAAAATATCGTTACTCTTTTGTACTGATGATACATATTTTCAATACAAAAAAAGAATGGTCTATTTATAATATAATGTATCAGAATGTAAATGAAAAGTAGACATTTTTCTTAAAAATGTGCAAAATTCTACCATGCTCAAAATGTGGTTACGTTTCATAGGACCAGAAAAGAAAATATGAAATTTGTGATTTCTTATCCATGTCTAGAATATTTATTCATATATATATATATATATATATATATATATATATGTGTGTGTGTGTGTGTTTCAAAAAATTTAGAAACCTTAAAACAAACAATAAGCACATTCTCAAAGATTCTGAATCATATGGTATGATGATACTTTACATTTTGATGATATAATGATACTTTTGGACTTTAACATATATCATCTCAGTTGAGTCACAACTTTGTGAAAACAGAAAAAACTATTGCCCCATTTTCCAAATAAGGAAAATAATAGTTAGAGACAAAATGCCTAAGGACATGCCACTGCTGTAGCATGCTCAGCAGCCATACTCTGATAAAACCAACTTGGGCTAAATAAGGTTGAAAGTAACAACTCGACTCAAATCCATTAGTGAGGCAAGTTTATCCCAAGTACAGGGGGCAGAACAGGGGAATGAGAACAATTTGTTTCAAGGGTCATGAAGATGACTGAAATGGTGGTGCTGTGGTACACTGTGGTGCACTTAGATGTTGGTCAGACATATAAGATATCAAGGTCTTCCACTACATCTTGGGCCATTGCCAGTTTTCTTGCCTTTTATCTTGCTACTGGACTTCGATGACTCTGAAGAGAGATTGAGGCTGATGACTTTGTGTAATTCTGTCTCACTTAAATTCAGATTCACATCCAAGTCAAAATATCAACCCACGATGTCATTGGACTTCTTAGAAAATAAGGGACAAACAACAAGGAATAACAGAACTAGGTTGAATTAGGAATTGAATCTAGGAATAAGAAAAGAAATACTTGGGTTTTAATACCAATTCTGTTATTCACTTATTGCTGGCCTGTAAGAAAAAACAAAACAAAACAAAACATTTCTGTTGGAGGTTTTGGTTTCCTTGTCTAAAAATTGAAGATAAAAATAATGATTTCACCTTGATGTTGTGGAGATAATAAAGATAATGAAGATGATCATAATGATCACAATCACAGGCCATGATCTCTGTCATGGAAAGACAGAGTAAATGACAAAGCAAAGGAACATAAATCAGGGGATGGATAGTAGGGACCCTGTGAGCCTTGAGATTGATAAAATATTTATGGAAGTGTGGCAGGTACTCTGAAATACAAATTAATTAATTTCTGCCAATATCAGTAGTTGAATTATCAACCTGGACAGTATGATGCAACTGCTCCTATGAATTTTGTAAATATATTGACTGTGTACCAATTAAAGTACTAAAGTGATACTTTAAAGAATAGAGGAAATAATTAAAACAAACTTTTGGAATCATCAAAGATATAGAGTGTCAAAATAATGATGATAATAATAATAATAATAGTAAGCAAGAATGAATGAGGAATGGAATTTTTAAACCTCAAAACTCTATTGTGAAACAACAATTAATTTTAAAATAGATTTGTAAAACCAAAAGGCTATATGCTTAGCTTGTTCATAGCTGTCATGCAAAAATATTTTGGGAGCAGCCAAGATGGCTGAGTAGAAAGATGCCAGTTCCTAATTCACAGCCATAAAATATCTGTAAAGAAGAACTCCCCACAAATTCTGGAGCAACAGAAGCCACAGAACAACAGACTGGAGGAAATTTCTGTTCCAGAGAGACCTGAAAAACTTACACAAAAGGTCCGTCACGCACCAGACTGGAACAGAGCACAGACCTGCCTTGGCTGCACGGCACCAAGAGGAGCAGATCCCAGCAGGCTTCAGGGACAGAATCTCCAGCTGCAGTGAAGGTCCCTCCACCCACAGGTGCCAAAGGTCAGTGAGAGGGTCTTTTTTGGCTGGCTGAGAGGAGCATGGGGCATCCCTACAACTCAGGCCCCCTTGGGAGGCAGCAGCAGAGGCAGCAGCAGACAAAGGCTCCCAAAACAGGCAGGACCTCAGATCCATTGTTGAAGGTCTCATTGTAAACCCCTGAGGGAACAGAGACCCATGTGGCAGCACTGACCCCACCTGAGCAGCTGAACTTAATGTCATACTGAATAGCAGCCCCGACGCCACCCAAAGCCCTGAGGCTGGGAAGCAGCATTTGAATCTCAGACCTCAAGTGCTGGCTGGGTGGATCTAGAGGTGAGGTGGATGTGGAGAGGAAATTCAGAAGTCAAGTAACTGTCTGGGAAAATGCCCAGAAAAAGGGGAAAACAAAGAAGACCATAGAGGGTTACTTTCTTGGTGAACAGATATGTCCTCCCATCCTTTCAGATGAAGAAGAACAATGCTTACCATCAGGGAAAGACGCAAAAGTCAAGGCTTCTGTATTCCAAACATCGAAAATAGATATTCAATGGGCTCAGGCCATGGAACAGCTCAAAAAGGAATTTGAAAATCAAGTTAGAAAGGTGGAGGAAAAACTGGGAAGAGAAATGAGAGAGATGCAAGAAAAGCATGAAAAAATATTTTGGAATACAGGACAGTATATTAATTAATGCTATTTCATATTCAGGACAGTTTGCAGAAGGAAAAAAAAAATCCCAATAGCTCACTTCCTGGAAATGTTTGAGTGTAAATAATATAGGTAATTAAAGTAGTCAAACTACAAGTATATGTGAAATATAAAAACTTTTATGTTATATAAAGACTATATGATAAAATTTGAAACAACTTCTCAGTTATAGGCAAGGCCTTCATCCTCTGTCTTGTGAATAATAAAATGCTCCAAGTTATATGATATATTTAGTATAAATCCAGAACAAATATAAGAAAAAGTTCATTACCAATTTTCTTAATTTAAATTACTTTAGTTTAAAATTAATTTAGATTACATAAAAGTTGAAATTTATATATTAAATTTTGAAGAGAGAAAAGCTAAAAGATCTGAAGGCATTGAAAAGAAAAAATTAATGCAAATCTCAGAAATGCTATCTAATAAAATTAATTGCAACAATAATATTAGTGTTATGAATGATTTTGAAAAAGAAATAGACCCACCTACACTGAAATTTTGAAAACTTTTCTTTGAATTTGATAAAAATGCATTCAATAAACAGACCAACTAAATTAAAACGTGACAATTCAAAAAATGTGATGTCTGCTATAACCCTCAAGAATGAAGAAACTCTATCAGTATATTTGACACAGAATACAAAAGCATTTCAAGGTCTGAAATTAATGATACATGTGGTAACTGTTGAAATGGCAAAGTTCAAGGGGGAAATTGAAATTATCTAGGAATTCTCCTAAGGACAGTCATCCAATGCTAGCATAGCAGAAGCTTTAAAAATCTATTGCAGACATATAGAAAGATCATGGAAGATTATAGTAATGTTTAGCTTGATATACACATTAGAAAATCTAAACATATTATATGATTAAGAACAACACAAAAGAAGCAGGGGGAATGGAAAAAAAAACAAAAAAATGTATATAAACTTCTCAATAGTTGTAATCAAAATCAAAACCTAAAGTTTAAGTTGATATGATGAGTGAATGCAGTACAAAGAAGCTAAGCAATTCAATATCAGTTTTTAAACTTTTATTACAGATTCCCTTTTCTTTGCTTTATTTAAAATTGATTTACTTTCAATTGTCAACATTCAGTTCCATATAATTTTGAATTTCAAATTTTTTCCCCATCTCTCCCCTTCCCACCCCCCAGGACAGCATGTATTTTGATTACTCATTCCTCCAACCTACCTCTCTTTTCTCACCACAACCCCATTATTCCCTTTCCTTTCATTTTCCTGTAGGGAAAGAGAGATTTCTATATTCCATTGCCTATATACCTATTTCCAAGTTGAATATAAAAATAATTTTTAACATTCATTTTTGGTGCTTGGGTTCCTCATTTTCTCGCTTCCCTCTTCCCCACTCACCCTCATTGAGAAGGCAAGCAATTCGATGTATTATACATGCGTAGTTATGCAAAACACTTCCTTAACAGTCATGTTGTCAAAGAATAACTATATTTCCCTCTATGCTGTCCTGTTCTTTATTTATTCTATTCTCTTCTTTGACCTGTCCCTCTACCAAAGTGTTTGCCTCTTATTACTCCTTCCCCCAATCTGCCATTCTTTCTATTATCCCTTTCCCACCTGCTTTCTTGTAGTGTAAGATAAACTTCCATACCCAACTGTATGTGTATGTTATTCATTCCTGAAGCCAAATCCAATGAAAGGAAGACTCATTTATTCCATTTCACCTTCCCCTTCTTCCCCTCCATTATGAAAGCTCTTCCTTCTTTTATGTGAGATGATTTATTACATTCTGTGTCACCCTTTCTCTTTCTTCTAGTACATTTCTCTCAACCCTCAATTTTCCTTTTTATATATCATCACTTAATATTCAGCTCACTTTGTGCCACCCTCTGTATATATTTTGTGTGTATGTGCATATGCATATGAATACATGTATATATACACATCCATATGCATATATACTCATATACATATATAAACTTACATAAATATCCATGTACATGCATACCTACACACGTGTGTGTGTGTATATATATCTATATCTATCTATATATATATATATATACATACATACATACATACATACATACATATATATTTCCTCCAACCATGATAATACTGAGAAAGGTCTCACGAGTTACAAATATCGTCTTTCCATGTAGGAAGGTAAACAGTTCAACTGTAATAAATACCTTATAGTTTCTCTTTCTCATTCTTTTCTTGATTCTTGTATTTAAAAGTCAAATTTTCCATTCAGTTCTTGTGTTTTCAACAAGAATGCTTGGAAGTCCTCTATTTCGTTGAAGATTCATTTTACCCCTGAAGGATTATTCTCAGTTTTTCTGGTTAGGTGATTCTTTGTATCAATGCTAACTCCTTTGACCTCTGGAATACCATATTCCAAGTCCTCTGATTCCTTAGGGTAGAAGCTGCTAAATCTTGTGTTATCCTGATTGTACAATACATGAATTGTTTCTTTCTGACTGATTGTAATATTTTCTCCTTGACCTGGGAACTCTAGAAATTGGCTACTATATTCCTAGAGGTTTTCTTTTGGACATCTCTTTCAGGAGGTGATTGGTAGATTCTTTCCACTTCTGTTTTGCCCACTGCTTCTGCAATATCAGGGGAGTTTTCCTTGATGGTTTGTTGAAAGATGATGTCTATGATCTTTTTTTTTTTTTTAATCATGGCTTTCAAGTATTCAAATAATTTTTAAATTATCTCCCTTGCATCCATTTTCCAGGTCAGTTCTTTTCCAGTGACATACTTCACATCTCCTTCTATTTTTTTCCATTTTTTGTTTTGTTTTATAATTTCTTAATTTTTCATAGCTTTCATTTGCTCCATTTTGAAGGAATTGTTTTCTTCAATGAGCTTGTGGACCTCCTTTTCCATTTTGCCCATTTTGATTTTTAACACATTATTCTCCTCATTGCCTTTTTGGATTTTTTTTGCCATTTGCGTTAGTCTAATTTTAAATCTATTATTTTCTTCATAATAGTTTTTTGTTTTTTTTTGGGGGGGGGGGTTCCTTTAGCAAGCTGGTGACTTCTTTTTCATGATTTTCTTGCATCACTCCCATTTCTCTTCCCAATTTTTATTCTACTTCTCCTGATTTTCAAAATTTTTTGGAGCTCTTCCATGGCATGATACCAATTCATATATTTATTGGAGATGTTGGATTCAGTATCTCTAGTTTTCTTGTCTTGTTCTGGTTATATGTTTTGATCTTCCTCATCATCAATGCTGTAAGAAAATACTCCACCAAGAATGTAAGAATCTGTAGTCTGTTTCTTTCTTACCTGTTTCCTCATTTTCCCAGTCAATTACTTAACTTTTGAGCTTTTTATTAAGTTATGTACTCCACAGGAAGCTGTCCAGCCAATTACTTAACTTTTCAACTCTTTGTTTAATAATGGGCTCCAGAAGGAGCCTTTACTTCAGTAGTGGCAACCACCACACTGGAGCTGGGACTGAGGCTGAGACTGGGGTTGGGACTGGAGTTGGAGCTGGGGCTAGGGCTGGAGACAAATGCTTCCTTGTTCAGTTTTCTTATGCATAAAACATTAAATCATGCTGAATGTCAGGAATGAAGGAACAGCTGAAGATCATGTAGTTTAAGATCTTATTTGATATGTTAGAAACCTGAGGATGGGATGTTCAATTCAGTTCATCAGGAAGCACTGAAATGGGCCTTAAATATGGAGAAATAAAGCCAAGATACAAATCCTGAATATGCCACTAACTGTGTGACCTCAGAAATAACATAACTTTTAGGGGCTAGTTTGTTGTATCTGATAGCTGCCTCCTTGTGAAGATGAAGTTTTATTACATGAAGTTCTAAGATTCCTTCTATCTCTAAATCTGTTATCTAATGGATAAAAGTATATACTGTACACACAGTGTGGATTACAAAGACATCAGAAAGAGTTCACATCCTGAAGGAGCTTAAATTCTACTAAATGTAAAGAGATTACTACAAGATTTTACAATTACTTGCTACTTAAGCCAGTACTGCAATTCAAGCGTCCTACTTTCCAGTTCATTTTGTCCTCCTACATGATATAACTAATGTATTCATTGTCAAGGATATTCAAAGATTAATTATACTATCATTGGACATATTTACCACCCTTGTATACGGCTGTAGTATAGTGCATGTGATATAGTGTTGTATAGTGTAGTGCAGTGGATACAGTGTCAAGCCTAGAGTCAGGACGACTCATTTTCTTGAGTTCAAATCTGGCCAAGTGTAGTGCACATTCACCTTCTCCTTACTTTAAAATAAATTTATTTATAAGTTAAATGTGTTTAGCAGTCACAATGTATTAAGTGGTAATACAAACACAGTCTTAGTAAAACTAAATTACAATGCATATCAAGAAGTTCAATGTAAAGCAGTCCTGATAAAATGTTTTAAATCTAGCTGACAAAATGCCAGCTATTTAAAGAAGCAATTAACCCAATGCAATCAACAGAAAACTAGTAAAGAGTCAATGGTACTTCACTGATAAAAAAAAAGTCCAGACCAGCGTACGTCATCACGATTTTGCTGATGCATCTTCCTTGATTATTGAGGCTTTTCGTTCCTTATCTTCTCATGGTAAATGAGCCTGGTAAATAACAGTAAAAGATAATATTTTGTTTATAACTCCCCTGAAATCATAGTCCTTGGTGTGTGACCATAATCATCTCCCTGGGAAATAATTGTGATGTCAGATTATGACTTTAAGTGGAAAACAGGCAGTAGAAAGGCATGTGGTCAATTAACAATAAAGAGCAGTTTTCATGAAAATTAATTTTACAAAGATGGTGTGCTTTCTTTATTTAAAAAAAAAACAGCTTAAATTTAGTAAAGCTACCCCTTCCCTCAAGCTCCTCAATTCTTTATTACTTTACATTTAAAATTGATTCTTATGTGATACTTCAATAGCAGATTCTGGGAACTTACTAATAAAATTTGGGTTGTTTTCTATGCTATGTGTACACTTGCAAGAGGAAATATATCCACTATGCTTTCAATTAATAACTTTGGACTCTATTTTCTTTTCTGTTTAAATCACAAATAAAACTTTTGTTGTAATCATCATTGAACATAAAGCTGAAAACCATGTGACAATTTATTTGCTCTCATGACTCTTAAATTTAGCTTAGGTAGAAAAATGAAACAATTTTCTCCATGTTACTTTTCTTTGCACATATTTACCACAAATCTCAGAATCACTATTCTCTCTCTGTCTCTGTCTCTGTCTCCCTGTCTCTGTCTCTGTCTCCCTCTCTCTCTTTCTCTCTCTTTTTCTCTACATATATATATATATATATATGCATATACGTATATATACACAGATAAAGAGAGAAAGAGCTAGAGATATACATATACATATACACACAAATGCATGTATGTGTGTATGTATGTATGTATGTACATATGTATGTGTGTGTGTGTACCAATTTCATTGGAAAGGAAACTGGTATGAAATGTGTGACCTTGCAAATGGAAATGCATAAACAGAATAAAATAGCACAAGATAATTCTTTTTTAAATTTATTTACTATTTTATTTTCCCCAGTTACATATAAAAACAATTTTAACATTCATTTTTAAAACTGAGTCCAAATTTTCTCCTTTCTTCCCTCTCCCCCATTGAGAGAGCAAGCAACTTGATATAGTGTCATCATGCAAAATATTTCCATGTAAGTCATGTTGTGAAAGTAAAAATAGACCAAAAATATACACTCACACACACAAAAAAAAGAAAGTGATAAAAAGTTTGCTTCAGTCTGTATTCAGACGCCATCACTTCTTTGTCTGGGGTAGGTAGCAGTTTTCATTACACATCCTTCAGAGTTGTCTTGGATGATTGTATTGCTGAAAATAGCTAAGTCATTCACAACCGATCATCTTACAATGTTACTGTTACGTTATACACAGTACATTTCATTTTGCATCACCTTATGTAAGTCTTTCCACTTTTTTTCTGAGGGCATCCTGTTTATCATTTCGTATGCAATAGTATTCCATCATAATCACATAGCACAATTTGTTCAGCCATGCCCCAATTGAAGAGCATCCCTTCAATTTCCTATTCTTTGCCACTAGGAAAAGACTGCTGTAAGTATTTTTGTACATATATGTCCTTTTATCTTTTTTTATCTCTTTTGGGAAACAGAACTAGCAGTATAATTGCTAGTTCCAAAGTTATGCATGGTTTTATGGCCCTTTGGTCATTGTTCGAAATTGCTTTACAGAATGATTGAATCAGTTCACAATTCCACCAACAGTGCATTAGTGTTTCATTTTCCCACATTCTCTCCAATATTTATTATTTTCCTTTTCTGTCTTAATAGTCAGTCTAATAGGTATGAATTACTACTTCTGGTACTTTCTTCTTTATTTTTTATGTCTCCTTCACCAAGTTGTTGACTCATTTTTTCCCATGATTTTCTGTCAATCACTTCCATTTATCTTTCCAATTTTTCCTTTCTCTCTCTTACTTAATTTTGAAATCCTTTCCCATGACCTGAGACCAAATCACATTTTTGGAAGTTTTGGATATCAGAGCTTTGACCTTGTTTTCTTCTCAGTGTGTTTTCCTTTTCACCATATTAACTTTCTATGGTCAGAATTTGTTTTTCTATTTGCTCATTTTCCTTTTGCTCATTTGACTTTTAACTCTGTTAAAGTAGCATCCTACTTTCAGGGTGGAGGGCGCATAGTCCCAAGCTTTAGGGACTTTTTGTAGCTGTTTTCAGAGATACTTCTAGGGACCTGTAAGTTTTCAGTTTGTCCAAGGTGGTATGAACTAAGAAGAAGGGTATAGTACTCTCCTGTCCTGTGCTCTGCTCTGAGAGTGGCCACAAACACTCTATTCTGCCCTGGAACTATGAGGAGGGTCCCTGCTCCACTGTGGCCACAAGTTTTGGTGTGCTATTACTTCTCTTCACCCTGGGACTGCCACCCAATACTGTACTCTGTGGTCTGATTGCCTCTGAAGCATCTGCTGATGATGATGATTCAGTGACTCCCAAGGCCTGATCCTGGTTTGTTGGTGTCAAGTCTGCATGGGAATGGCCCATGCTAGACTGTACTCCACTCTTACCATGTGCAAGAGACCTTTTCTGCTGGCGTTTTAAATTGTCTTTGGCATCATTAGGCTGAGAGGTTTAGAAACCAGCAATGCTCCTACTGATTCTGTTGCCTTGAGGCTTGCTCTGTGTTTGCTGGAGGTTGCTCTGTGCCAGACTTTGATTCTCTCTCACTCTGGTGTGAGAGACTTTTCTTGCTGACCTTCCAAGCTGTCTTGTCCTGGAAATTTGCCTCACTTCATCTTTTTGTGGGTTTTGCTGCTCTATAATTTTGTTATAGTCATTACTCAAAGGTATTTGGAGGGGTTTGTGGGAAAGTTCAGATGAGTTCCTGCTTTTGCTCCACCATCTTCAAGACAACTCTTTAAAAAGAAAGACAATCATCAATATGGGAAAAACAAATGGATACAAAAATATTGAATAGATTAATTAGATTCAATAGATTAATACATATGATTGTATGGGAGGTCCACTTCAGTTTATCATTATACATACCAGCGCAAATGGACAATTAACTGGTTACAGAAGTGAACATGGAAAAAATATGCCAGATAAAAGCCACAAAATGGCTGAATTCTTTTATTTCTCAGCCACGTAGGGGAAGAGCAGGAGGGAGTAGCAATACAGAAACCCAGTAAAGAATATCCGAGATTAAGAACGGCCAAATCACTCAGAAGTTGTAACGAGGACAATTTTAGGAGACCTAAATTCATGAATTTTGTATTCTATACCCTAAAAATAAATAAATCTCTTTTTTGTTACATAATTGTATAGAGCATTAGTGTTAAACTCAAATAGAAATGAATGCTTGTAGATCATACATTGACTTAGTAAAACTACAAATTAATATTATCTCTATTGTGCTTTTTTATCAGTTATTTTTTGTTTATTCAGTATTTAGGGTTAGTATGACACTTGAGGAATTGGTGGCGTTGTTGTACATATACAGATCTTTTTATATAATATGGAAATTTACAGCTATTGATATATATATATATATATATATATATATCACATATATACATAACATACATTTTGTCTGCTTACATATATATATATATATATATATACACATATATATATATATGTGTATATATATATATATATATATATATATATGTAAGCAGACAAAATCAGGTCCTCTAGAAAGGTGATACATGGGGGCCATGTTGTAGTGCCCTAATGGATGAGAGCATAAAGGTAATCAATGCATCAATAAAGAATTACTACTGTATGGTGTTTTGCATCCAGGAGTGTTATCTTCTGGACCTAAGAGAACTTGTAGCACCTACATACAAAGCAGGTAGCTTATATACCTGTGGGGCACTGGCTCTTCTTGACACCAACCACTGAGACTATACAGGTCATATTCAGCATCATACGCAAACTACAACAGGGTTCCATTCCCCATTTCTAACTTCAGGAAGAAACTAGAGTGGGTTCACAGGTTTTATACTTCTGGTGTTTAGTCACTAATCAGAGGAAGGATTTGGTCTATCTGAGAAGCATATCATACATAACCCCTCAACCCCTGTCCTGTTCTCTTTATGGCAGCACATTCAAAGGCTTTAAAATTGCAGCTCCTTCTGGATTCCCCAAAGAGTATCTGCGCTCTTCTTTAAACGGCTCTCCTCCGGATTCAGGTTGACTTTCACCACATCTGAAATGCCATCCTGCCCCAAGACACATGGGACACTAAGAAAGACATCCTTTTTAATGCCATATAGGCCCTTAATCATGGTGGAAATTGGATGCACTCTCCTAAGATTATTCATAATGCTTTCTGCCAGATCTGGCACAGACAAGCCAATGGCCCAGGAAGTGCAGCCCTTCAGTTTGATTACATCATAAGCATTTTCAACCACCGGTTTCTGAACATCTTTCCAATTTTCTGCATCAGCATCAGTTCCCAAAGAAGGATGAAGGTTCTTTAGAGACACACCAGCAAGATTCATACTGCTCCACAGAGAAACACTGGAGTCTCCATGTTCCCCAAGGACCCATCCATGACAACTTGAAGAATGGACACCAAGTCTCTCCCCCATTAGGTAACAGAAACAGGCAGAATCCAGATTGCAATCTCTTCCAATAACATGGTGTTTAGGAAAGCCACTTAGCTTCCAGGCCACATATGTCAAAATATCCACTGGATTGGAAACAATAAGCAGCTTGCAATTAGGGCTGTATTTAACAATATTGGAAATGATGAATTTAAAGATATTCACATTACACTGGACCAAATTAAGATGACTTTCTCCCTCTTGTCGAAGTGCCCCAGCAGTAACAATAACCAGCTCTGAGTTTGCAGGAAAAAGCTGCCATGTTGGAGATCGATCATCTCTCCCTTTAGTTTGTCTTCTATTACATCAACTAGGGCAAGTTCATCAGTGAATTCCTTTGTTAAGATACCAATGGCACATGCCATGCCAACTGCATCAAACCCAACAACAGTGATCTTGTTCTGGGGAACCTGGTCCTCCTTTAAGACATTCAAGATAAGGTGATCCTTGACAGATGATGCCATTTTTGAGGGTAGCTGGGGGATAGCTGGTCAGGCTGTGAAAGTTCTGAGATAGATGTGAGGTTGCTGCTCCTGGGCTAGCACCTATATTGTGTTTTTTTAAACATTCCCCAAGTGCATTTAAATCTTGTTCTTGTGCTCAAGAGTTTTATAGGCTGCAAATATGAGACTTCGAGGGTGAAGGTTTTAAATTCTAATCACTGTGGGCCTTTCCATAGCAGAAGTAATAAATTATTTTTATTTATTTTTTTATTATTATTTTTTAATGTTTAACAATCACTGCCATACAACTGAGATTTTATCCCCCCCACACCTATCCCCCACTACCCCCCTCCCTCCCCACGACTGCATACAATTCTGTATAGGTTCTACATATACTTTCCTATTGAGTATATTTTCACTATAGTCATGCTATGTAGTCAGACTAAAATAAATGAAAGAAATCATATAACAAATCAAAACATGATACACAAACACATACACATACACAAACATGATCTGCTACATTTTGTGAATGACTTCCATATTTCTTTCTCTGAGTATGGAAGGCATTTTGCCTTGAGAACCACCTTTGGGATTTTTGTTTTTATAAGAAGTTTTTGCGTTATTACAAAATTCCAAGTCTACCAGAAAAAACTCTCTCACACTGTGGTCGTGGCTGTGCACAAAGTTCTCCTGGTTCTGCTCCTTTCACTTAGCATCAGGTCATAAAAGTCCTTCCAGGCCTCTCTGAAGTCTTCTTGTTCATCATTTCTTATGGCACAATAGTACTCCATTACATTCATATACCATAATTTATTCAGCCATTCCCCAATTTATGGACATCCCCTTGACTTTCAGTTTTTGGCAACTACATAGAGTGCTGCTATAAATATTTTTGTACATGTGGGACCGTTTCCCATTTTTATGATCTCTTGGGGATACACTCCTAGTGGCGATATTGCTGGGTCAAAGGGTATGCACATTTTTGTAGCCCTTTGGGCATAGTTCCAAATTGCTCTCCAGAATGGTTGGATGCGCTCGCAGCTCCACCAACAATGAATTAGTGTTCCAACTCTCAAACATCCTCTCCAGCATTTATCATTTTCTTGTTCTGTCATGTTTGCCAATCTTATAGGTGTGATGTGGTACCTCAGAGTTGTTTTGATTTGCATCTCTCTAATCAATAGTGATTTAGAGCATTTTTTCATATGTTTATAGATATCTTTAATTTCTTCCTCTGAAAATTGCCTGTTCATATCCTTTGACCATTTATCAATTTTGGAATGACTTGTATGATTACACATATGAGTCAGTTCTCTATATATTCTAGAAATGAGGCCTTTATCCCCGAGCTTAGCTGTAAAAATTCTTTCCCAATTTACCACATCCCTCCGGATTTTGGTTACATTGGCTTTGGTTGTGCAAAAACTTCTCAGTTTAATGTAATCAAAGCTATCCATTTTGCATTTCATAATGCTGTCTATCTCTCCTTTAGTAAAGAATTCTTCCCTTCTCCATAGATCTGATAAATACACTATTCCTTGCTTCTGCAGTTTATTCATGGTATCAATCTTCATACCTAAATCATGTACCCATGTGGACTTTATTCTTGTGTATGGTGTCAGGTATGGGTCTATGCCTAATTTCTGTCACACTGTTATCCAGTTTTCCCAGCAATTTTTGTCAAACAGTGAGCTTTTATCCCAGAAGCTGGGGTCCTGGGGTTTATCAAACAGAAGGCTGCTATGTTCCTTGCCTACTGCATCTTGAGTGCCAAGTCTTTTCCACTTGTCTACCTCTCTGTTTATTAGCCAATACCAAGTGGTTTTGATAATTGCTGCTTTATAGTACAGTTTGAGGTCTGGTAGCGCTAGGCCACCTTCCCAAGCATTTCTTTTCATTAGTTCCTTTGATATTCTGGACCTTTTGTTTTTCCAAATGAATTTTGATATTATTTTATCCAGCTCTAGAAAATAATTGTCTGATAATTTAATTGGCATGGCACTAAATAAGTATATTAATTTAGGTAGAATTGTCATTTTTATTATATTAGCATGGCCTACCCATGAGCAAGTAATGTTTTTCGACTTACTTAAATCGGACTTTATTTGTGCAAAAAGTGTCTTGTAATTGTGTTCATATAATCCCTGGGTTTGTTTTGGCAGGTAGACTCCTAAGTATTTTATACTGTCTACCCTAGCTTTAAATGGGATTTCTCTTTCTATCTCTTGCTGTTGGACTTTGTTGCTAATATATAGGAATGCAGAAGATTTGTGTGGGTTTATTTTGTAACCTGCAACTTTACCAAAGTTGTTTATTAATTCAAGTAATTTTTTAGTTGAATCTCTGGGATTCTTTAGGCAAATCATCATATCATCTGCAAAGAGTGATAACTTTGTTTCTTCTTTGGCTATTCTTATTCCTTGAATATCTTTATCTTGTCTAATTGCTACAGCTAACATTTCTAGTACCATATTGGATAATAGTGGTGATAATGGACAACCTTGTTTCACCCCTGATCTTACTGGGAATGCATCTAGCTTATCCCCATTGCATATAATGCTTGCTGAAGGTTTTAGATAGATACTGCTTATTATTTTATGGAAAGTTCCCTTTATTCCTATGTTCTCCAGTGTTTTTAGTAGGAATGGGTGTTGTGTTTTGTCAAAAGCTTTTTCTGCATCAATTGAGATAATCATGTGGTTTTTGTTAGCTTTTTTGTTGATGTGATCGATAATGCTAATAGTTTTCCTAATACTGAACCAGCCCTGTAATCCTGGTATGAATCCTACCTGATCATGATGTATTAATCTCGTGATAAGATGCTGTATTCGTTTTGCTAAAATCTTACTTAAAATTTTTGCATCTATATTCATTAGGGAAATTGGTCTATAATTTTCGTTCTCTGTTTTGTCTCTTCCTGGTTTGGGTATCAAAAACATATTTATATCATAGAAAGAATTTGGGAGGACTCCTTCTTCCCCAATTTTCAAAAATAGTCTATATAGCATTGGAATTAACTGTTCTTTAAATGTTTGATGCAATTCACTTGTGAATCCATCTGGTCCTGGAGATTATTTCCTAGGGAGTTCATTGATGCCTTGTTCAATTTCTTTTTCTGAGATGGGGTTGTTTAAGTATTCAACTTCCTCTTCTGTTAATCTGGGCAATTCGTATTTTTTAAAATATTCATCCATCTCGTTTAGATTATCGAATTTGTGGGCATAAAGTTGGGCACAGTAGTTTCTAATTATTGTTTTAATTTCCTCCTCATTGGAGGTGAGTTCACCCCTTTCATTTTTAATATTAGTAATTTGATTTTCTTCTTTCTTTTTTTAAATCAGATTGACCAAAGGTTTATCAATTTTTTAGTTTTTTCATAAAACCAACTATTGGTTTTATTCATTAATTCAATAGTTTTCTTAATTTCAATTTTATTAATCTCTCCTTTGGTTTTCAGTATTTCTAATATGTGTTTACTTGGGGATTTTCAATTTGTTCTTTTTCTAGCTTTTTCAACTGCAAGCCTAAGTCATTGATGTCCTCTTTCGCTATTTTATTTATGTAAGCATTCAAAGATATAAAACTTCCCCTGATAACTGCTTTTGCAGTATCCCATAAGTTTTGGTATGTTGTCTCACTATTGTCATTCTCTTGAATGAAATTGTTGATTGTTTCTATGATTTCTTCTTTAAGCCAACCCTTCTTTAGAATTAGATTATTTAGTTTCCAGTTGATTTTTGGTTTCTCTTTCCATGGCCTTTTATTACATGTAATTTTTAATGCATTATGATCTGAAAAGGATGCATTGATTATCTCTACCTTTCTGCACTGGATTGTGAGATTTTTATGTCCTAGTACATGGTCAATTTTTGTAAATGTTCCATGTACCGCTGAGAAAAAGGTATATTCCTTTCTATTCCCATTTATTTTTCTCCAAAGATATATCATGCCTACCTTACCCAGAGTTTTATTTACCTCCTTAACCTCTTTCTTGTTTATTTTGAGGTTAGATTTATCGAGTTCAGAGAGGGGGAGGTTGAGGTCCCCCACTAGTATAGTTTTGCTATCAATTTATTCCTTCAACTCTCCCAACCTCTCCTCTAAGAATTTGGATGCCATACCACTTGGAGCATACATGTTTAGTAATGATATTGCTTCATTGTCTATGGTGCCTTTTAGTAGGATATAGTTTCCATCCTTATCACTTTTGAATAGATCTATTACTGCTTTTGCTTTGTCTGAGATTAAGATTGCTACTCCTGCCTTTCTTACATGAGCTGAAGCACAATATCTTCTGCTCCATCCTTTGACCTTTATCCTATGTGTATCCCCCCGTTTCAAATGTGTTTCTTGTAAGCAGCATATTGTTGGATTATGGCTTTTAATCCATTCTACTATCCGTCTCCGTTTCATGGGAGAGTTCATTCCATTCACATTCACAGTTATGATTACAATCTGTGTATTTCCCTCCCACCTCTTTCCCACCATTTGTGCTTTTAGCTCTCCCGTCTCCCTTCCCCTCTTCTATAGTATTCACTTTTCTCCCCCTCCTCCTGCAGCCTTCCCCTCCTTCTTTTAGCCCCCCTCTCTTTTACTCCCCTTTACTCTTATTGCTTCTTTCCTCCCTTTTAGCCACCCTCCCCTTTCTTCCCCCTTCCCCTCCTATTACCTATAGAGCTAGTTAGTATTATTTCCTTAAGATTATTGTTCCCTCTTTTAAACAAATCAGATGAGAGTACCTCTCAAACAATGCTCATCTCCCTCCCCTCCTTCCCTCTACTATAGTTTTGTACTTCTTCCTGTGATATAATTTGCCATTTTCTGCTTCCCCCTTTTCACACCTCCTATTACAATCCCTTCTCATACTTAAATCATATTTTTGACATGACATCATTTACTTTATACCCGTTCCCTCTACATATATCACTTTTATCATAATAGCTTCACAGTTCTCAAGATTAACAGGTATCATCTTCCCTTATAGGGAGGTAAACAGTTTGCCCTAATTGAATAGCAAGTTTTTGTTTTTGTTTTTTTCCCTCTGTTTACCTTTTTATGATTCTCTGGAGACCTGCATTTGAAGAGCAAATTGTTTATTGAGTTCTGGTGTTTTGGTCAGGAAGCTCTGGAAATCCCTTATTTAGTTGAATGACTTTCTCCTTGCCTGAAATGTTATGCTGAACTTTACTGGGTAGTTTATCCTTGGTTGAAGTCCCAACTCCTTTGCCTTATGGAATATTGGGTTCCAGTTCTTTCGATCTTTTAATGTAGAAGCTGCAAGGTCTTGTGTGATCCTGACTGTATGTCCTTGATATTTGAATTGTTTCTTTCTGGCTGCTTGTAGTATTTTCTCCCTCACTTGATAGGTCTGGAATTTGGCAACGACATTTCTTGGGGTTTTGAGTTTGGGATCCCTTTCAGGAGGGGAACGGTGCATTCTTTCGATGACTATTTTGCCCTCTGGGTCTAGTACTTCTGGGCAGTTTTCCTTGATGATTTCCTGGAAGATATTTTCCAGACTCTTTTCTTCATCATGCGTTTCTGGCAGGCCAATAATTCTTAAATTTTCTCTCCTGGATCTCTTTTCCAGGTCAATTGTTTTTCCAATTAAATATTTTACATTTTCTTCTATCTTTTCATTCTTTAGATTTTGTTTGACTGATTCTTGTTGCCTCATTGAGTCATTAGTTTCTACTTGCCCAATTCTAATCTTCATCGTATTGTTTTCTTCAGTTAACTTTTGCATCTCCTTTTCCATCTGACCAATTTTTCCCTTTAAGGAGCTATTTTCTCTATTTAATTTTTGTACTTCTTTTTCCATTCGACCAATTTTCCGTTAGGTTTTGTGTTTCCTTTTCCATTTGATCAATTTTCCCAATTAGGTTTTGGGTTTCCTTTTCCGTTTTATTAACTCTTCCTTTTAGGGAATTATTCTCTCCAGTTAGTTTTTGAACTTCCTTTTCCATTTGTTCAATTTTCCTTTTCAGAGTGATGTTCTCATCAGTGAATTCTTTTTTTATAATTGTAAAATCATTGGCCAGTTTTTCTTTTATTTCCTTCTTCAGCTGTTCCAGGTAATCTAGTTGGGCTTACGAGAAATTCATAGTCCCTTCTGAGGTTTCAGATGGAAGTACAGTCTCAGCTCTGACCTCTTTGGTGTTTGTGTTTTGGTCCTTATCCCCATAGAAAGATTCTATGGTTTTTTCACTTTTCGTCTGCTTTTTCCGATTCATGATGTTGGCTGAGTGTTGTAGCTTCTGGTTCTTTCAGTCAGAAGGTACAGATCTTTGTGTTGAGCTGATGTGTGTAGAGGCTAAAAGCAGGTTTTTGTTTTTTGTTTCCCAGATCAACCCTGGGGTTAGCTTGTTAGGTTTGTGGGAGGGGTGGTCTGGTCTCAGGAGATCTCCTCAGCTGACCTGAGGCAAAGGTAAGGTCAAGGGATGGTGATTCCAGCTTCCCTGTTGTCTTCCCTTTTCCCCTGAAGGGCTGGGGCATGCCTAGATGCTAATGCGTGTTCCCGCCCCTCCTGGGGGTCGTCTCCCTGCGCTGAGGCTTGCCTGGGTCTCAGTGCGAATTTTCTCTGCCCTGGGTCCTCTGTCCTTCCAGATCGCCTCTGCCACAGTAGGAAGAATCCCCCTTTGCTATTTTTCTAGCCTCTGGTGTTATGAGACTATTTGCCCCCTTCTGCTGTTCCCGCTGATCCAGGATATATCTGGGGAAATATTTTATGGTTCTTTCACGGTCATTAGGGGGGAGAAGAGAGCACTTACTGATGACTCCACCATCCTGGCTCCTGGAAGTTCAAGTAGGTGAGTTACCGAAGTTTAGTCTTCAGGCTGGAGGTTTCAAGGGCTGCTGCGCTGATATCTGGCGCTCAGCGGCTCTCACTGGCTCAGTTTTGCTTGTCTCCTGCTCCACTGGTTTCGCCCGCCACTCTCGGGCTTCTCAGGTCCCTTCCACCCTGCTGTGCTGACCACGCTGCGCTGTGTGCTCGGGGCTTACCCCCGCGGAACAGATCCTTCCCGTGGACCTTCCAGTCCAATCTGGGCTCCGAATCTGTCAAAGTCTGTCACCCACTGGATTCCATACCTCCAAAGTTTGGTTAGATTCTCCTTTCAGAGATATCCAGAGGAGTTTGTCCAGGAGCTTAGGTGAGTCATTGCTTTCACTCCACCATCTTGGCTCAGTAAATTATTTTCAGAAATAGAAAATTAAAGAGAAACCTAATGAATTATTTTCTAATGATCATTTTCCTTCTTGCAGGAACTTACTAAAATTATGCTTGGTGGTACTATGAAAATGGGACTTACATAGTAGATTCCAAGTAGGCAAGAATTTCTTATAATGAAATCTCAATGAGAGTCAGAATTTTGCCTATTAAGTTTTTATTATATAATGCTTACCACCATAACAATTAGTTGCTAACAGTGATTGATGTTTGTTGGAAGTAGCAGTGAACATAGTCTACTCTTTTCAATATGTAACTATTCCAAAGAATGGGTGTGATGAGAGCTCAGGATGTCTTGGATAATAGTTTAATTACAAATACTTCCCTTTATATAATGAAGCTACTTTCCAAATATTTTCAAATGATGTTATTATCATTGCTGTTGGAAACGAAATAATTTTGAAAACAGCATTATTCTGTGATAAACAAAGCTGCTCCAGAATCAGAGGATCTGTTTTAAATACTATATCTGCTACTTTGTTATTGTTTAAATGATTAGTTATGTGTGAGTCTCTGCGACTCCACTGGGGATTTTCTTGACAAAGACACTGAAGTGGTTTGACATTTCCTTTTCTACCTCATATTACAGATGAAGAAACCCAGACAAACAGTGGTAAGTGACTTGTTCAGGATTGCAGATAATAAGTACTTGAGACCAGATTTTAACTCAGGTCCTCCTGCTTTAAGGTCAACTTTCTGTCCACTACAACACCTAACTGCCTCTATATCTCATACTTACTATTTGTACAAACTCAGGTAAGTAATTTAACCTTCCTGAACTTCAGTTTATTCATTTTTAATTGAGGGTCTTGAATTATATAACCTTTAAGTGTCTCTTCTAGTTCTAAATTGATGATTCTATAACTGAGTCTTAAGGTCAGCATTTAGACCACAGTAACTACAAAGTACTTATAAAATGTAAATATTCCACCTTGAAAGGGTTCAGGAATCCAGTATAAGCCAAGTATTTATTTTCCACACACAAAAGAAATGCTAAGGGATACAAAATGTCATATCTCATAATGACTTAAAACAAGATTCAGAAACTATACTAATAACTGTCAACACAGTCTCCCAGGAAACTGTTCAGCATTTAGACAACAAGCAATTTTTAGGGCTGATGATTAGGCATTTTCATCTTACCCAAGTTTTGTATGCATGTCTCCTGGCAAGCAATGCTAGACAGTTGGGATCTTCCTTTTGTCAGTGGTTGTTTTCCCACATACAATTGTTTCCCTTGCTTCCAGCTTGCCCCACTCACTGAATCTAGCACCTCTAAACCTTTCAAACTCCTAAGGTCATTTCTAAGCATGTCTGGATATGTCCACCTAAGGTCTTGACTCAGGAATTGAAACTCAGAGTAGAAAAGGAGTCACATCACCAGCCTGCCTAATTGATTCCATGTTCAGTATGGCAATAGTCACAGAGTAGAAGGACATAAGCCAAGCTCACATAGGAGAATCAAAGCAAGCCAGAAGTTGCCACACCTTTAAAAATGTCCATGAAATAATAAGCTTAAATAGCTCAGTATCTTCATCATTCCAAAGAGCCCACAATGTTTAGCACTGAACACATGACTTGCCATAATAAAGGAATCCATTAGCTCCAATCTATACAATAGCTAAGTCAGTACATATGATCAGCCAGAACCAGGAAGGACAGCTCTGATAATATTCCATGAGATGGACTTGGTTACAAAGGTCTATCATGGGACAGTATCTTATCTCTATAATTTCCTTAAATCCCAGTACCTCGAATTATAGAAAATGAGAAGTAGAATTGAAAAGGGACTTAGCTATTACCTGGCAACTAGGATTCCTAATTCAGTCCCCTCATTTAACACTGTATGTTGCTCTTATTAAGTGACATCTGAATCTTCATAAGAAACCACATCATAATAGTGTTCTGTTCTCTACTACAGTGTGTTATTCTCAAGGGAGAGCCATATGGCAAAATAGATCAGGAGCTGGTAATAAAACAGGAAGATATGACTTCAAATCCTGACATTGACACATCATAACTTTGGGTCTCTTAGTATGTCATTAAAACTTTCAATGCTCAAGGTAATTTTTTTTAGATTGTAGATTGCTGACAAAGCATTGGGGTTCATTGTAAGAGGAAGCTTCTTCATTTAAGAGTTCCCTATATCAATGAAATCAGAAATGCAGCCGATTTCCTGAATCGTATCTTCCAGGGAATCCTTGGATACAACCAAATCCTAGGTCAATAAGTACAGTGTTTGCTTGTTTTATTTTATCTTTTAAGGATCTTCACTTCTTTCTGATGTCAGCTAAATTGAATGAGATGGTGCAGATTATGTTGCATTATCTATTTCTCTTTCTTCCTCTCATGGTCTCAGACAATGGAAAGATGGCAGCATTTCTATTAGAATGACTGTATGCTGAATATAGGGAAGTAATTGAACTGTTGCTACCAAAAAAGTAAATGTTTTCAGTGATATCCAAAAAAACACTGGAAGAGACAAACAACTACAACGGAAGTCATACAAATAAGTGTGGGATTATCACAAAGAATCTCAGAGATGAAACCAGGAAGACACTGAGTCATAGAGCTATACGTATAGATATAGATATGGATATGGGCAGATATATGCATACCTATAGACATATAGACTAAGGTATATGTCTTATACTTTAGCCTATATGTAGGTATACACACATATGTACATATGTGTATCTGTTTAGATTTAGGTAGATATATGTATGCATATGTGCATAAATGCATATCTATGCATGTATATGCATATACGCACAAATGTGTGGGTTGCTATATATGTGTATACACACACATATATCCATACATATAAACATCTCTAGTGTACATGTGTGTGTCTATGTGTGCACTCTCAAAATTTATGAATTAGAGCTGAGAATGTAGGCTAAGTATTGAGGGGTAGAAAATTTATCATTCCATTATAATCAGCTCATTAGAATCAGTCTCCTGGCCAAATAGATTGGTAGAGGTATAATAGATATAGGTACTGGTGTGTAGATTGTTTCTTGCTACAGAACCCTTTTATTTAAAAATATTTTTTCAAAAAATCTTATCATATTAATGTATGAAAACAATGAAAAACAAATAGGTAAAAGCCAAAAATAAAGTAAAACTTTCAAAGATAAGTTACTCTGTAATCTAATTTAGAGAAAATGCGTTTTCCCTTTCTAATAGTACTAGCAAAAGAGCTAGTAATAACATTTCCTATTAGTGAAAATAAGCACTTTAATAAACTGCTTGAGTATCTCACAGGTATTGTAAATGGTAACTGCTATTAGAATTTGCTTCAATAATGTAATAGATAGCCATATAAAGCCTACATATCTTAACAGAGCATAAATTAAATTTGGCGCTCAGATGACTTTCACATGTAAATGATGGTTTTTTTGAAAAATGTTTTAACTTTCTTTTTAATGATCTTGCCTGTTTTGTACAACAGTGGCTAGTAACTTTTCTCATCTCTTCTGACCTTTTAAAGTACTGTAGCATCCAAAGAAATTTTTTAGTTTAACTTAGTTTAATTTCACTAATTTTTAGATAAAAAACAAAAGGCAGTGGGTGAACATGCACATGCTCTCGTGTACACACACACACACACACACACACACACACACACACACAGAAGAGCACTGACGAGTTCAAATTTCGACTTTTCCACTTACTTTTGGAGTGATATTGAGTAGTGGATTTTAGCCCTTTGAGCCTTCATTGTTTCCTCATCTGTAAACAAAACAAATTGGACCAAATAACCTCTAAGGTCCCTTTCAACTCCAAATATCAGATTTTTTGATCGTGTATCATCCTCCATGTGTCCAGTAAAGTGAAAGAGAAATCAGTTTCTATAACTAATCGGGAGAAAAGCCTTCTAGTTTTGTATGGATATACTTCATATATTTTGGAGAAAATATGTTGTTTTTGAGTTACCAGGACTTTTGCTAGTTTTATAATGTTTGCCACCATTGACAGTGGGGTGAAAAAGATTATTAATATACTGGTTATTGTAATATTGAATATTATTTAACCAATGCTAATTACTACACTAAGGAGGAAATTGGTGGTAGTGAAAACCATAGAGTCAGCAAAGACTGAGTTCAGTTTTTGCCTCTGAAACATACTATCTTTGCAGCTATGGAAAAGTCCAAACCTCTCAGTTTCTACAGCCAGCTCTAAGATTCTAAATTACAGAAAAGTGGCTAATGGTTCATCATTGGTGGAAGATCCACACACAAGAAAAGTTGAAATCTTTGGTCCTGATTTTATACATGTACACATACGCATAGATTTGTATGTGTTTGTGTATATTTTGGCGGTGTCCCAAAAGTTTTAGTGCATGGCTGAGCTATTAGAGGTAGCTTAACACAGCACTAAGACTTTTATAGACTCTAGTGACTTAACACTATACTAAGATTTTCTTTGGGGATAGCAGTCTGTCTCTTAGATATTTACACATATATGAAACTCTCATTTATCTCTATGATACAATCATGTGCATATATACAAACACATACATATATAAATGCATATGTTTTGTTTCCATGCATACATCTGTGTATGTCATATATATATATGTATATGTATATCGTTGATAATTTGCATTGAAGTTCACAAATTTCATTTTACTGAAGTTGATTTAAGTTCTTTAATCGATTGTTAACTCAAGAATAATTTTAACTGATGTTTATGTAACACTTAAAAATTTCAAGATGATTTACATGTGTTTTTGTCCCATAACAAACATACTTCTTAACTCTCAGTCAGTCAACTAGCATTTATCAAGGACTTACTACGTGCCAGCCATACTAAGCACAGAGGGGAAAAAAAGCAAGCAAAAGACAGACGCTGCCTTTCAGAAGCTCAAAGTTATTCTTTTAAAGCAGGATTTTGTAAAAGGAAAGGTAGTTGATGATTAATATTTTTTCTAGACTAAAATTCAGTAATTTTTTGTCCTCTGTCTGAGCATTGATTATTGTTCCTAAAGCAGAATCAGGTACATAATCACTTTGTAATGCACTCATGTGATACGGACTGACATCAAGTACCTCAAGTGTTCACCTCTTGGCTATTATCATCATTGTGCTTGCAATAGTGGAAATCACTTGTGAAGTATTTGATCACTAAAGTAGTCCAAATATATGTGATTGCAGAAGAAATTAGGTGTTTAATTCTATGAAAACCAATAAAGAATACTATTTATTTGATCTTAACTAAAAGAATAATGGTGTTTCTACCCAGAATATTGGCAATGTTAATTATGCTGATAAATTTTGTCTTTCTATTACCTTAGGGATATTTTAAGGGTATTTTCTTTCCATAACCTGCCTCATCTGAATGCCGTTCATTAAAATATTCTCTTCCTTTATTTTCTCAGCATCTAAATTGAAGGAAAGTTCACAAGTACTTTAATCTGATCATTGAGCAGAATTTGTTTTAAGGTTTGTCTTAGGATTCTGGTTGGAGAAGAACATTAAAACTGGAAAGGAACTGAGGTCATCAGATCTACTTGGGGAAAGGGTCATTTTCTAATTAAAAAAAAAAACAAAAACAAAAAACACCATAATAGGTGACAGCAGTAGTGATTCCCAGACCTTTCAATGAGGGCATAGGGAGGTATGTCAGAGCTGGGTGAGAGAGAAGCACAGTCCTGTACAGGGCCTGCAGCAGCAGCTTTCAGCCCACAGATTGAATGTTTGAAAGCCACCTATTTAAACTTTCTTGAGCCAAGATGGTGGAGCAAATAGTAATTCACTCTAAATAACCCTTGTTGACCTTGAAAAACTCAGAGAGTAATGCCCAATATAAATCATGGAACAGTGGATCCAGCAAAAGGACAGGGTAATGCATTCTGTTAGTGCTAGCTCAGGAGACTAGGGGGATTAACATGAAATCTTCCTCCTGCAGTGGCTGAAAGGGACCAGTACAGGATAGGAGGCTTCCCAGCGAGCTAGCAGCAAGCCCAACCTCAGCAGAGCAGCAGGAGATTCTTAGTCCCAGGCTAGAAGAGCAGGCAAACACCAACACCAGGCACACAACAACTATAGTTTAATGCCAGGTAAAATACCAGACCACTGCAACATTCAAATGAAAGCACCTGAGGCCCCAGCACAGAAAACTTGTAACCATACCCCTAGATCCCAGCACAAGAAGTATGGGACAGTACCACCTGTGCCCCAGAAGCAGAGATAAAATTTAAAAACCAGAAATAAAGGTACATAACATGAGCAAGAATAATAAAACAAATAAATGACCATAGAGAAATGTCCTGATGGCAGGGAAGATCAAAACACAAATTCAGAGGCAGACAACATGGTCAATATACCCTCATCTAAAATCTCCAAGGGAAACATGAGCTGGTCTCAAACCCCTCCTCTTCCCTCCAAAAAAATAAAACTTGGAAGAGTTCAATAAGGAGTTTAAAAGTCAAATAAGAGAGGTAGAAGAGAACTTTAAATATACAACTGAGATACTAGAAAAAAGTACCCTGAAGGAAACAATTCCTTAAAAAGTAGAACTGGACAAATAGATAAGGAAGTACAAAAATCTAACTGAAGTAAACAATTCATTAAAAAATAGAATTCAGCATCTAGAAGCTAATGATTCTATGAGATCTCACAGAGTGGTTAAACAAAATCAGAAGAATAAAAAAATAACAGAAAATGTAAAATACCTCCTTGGAAAAAGAACTGACATGGAAAATAGATCCAAGAGAGAAAATCTAAGAATTATTGGTCTACCTGAGAACCATGATGGAAAAAAGACCCTGGACAGTATCTTTCAAGAGATCATCAAATAAATTTGCCCTGAGCTACTAGAACCAGAGTATAAAATAATCATTGAAAGAATTCACCAATCACCTCCTGAAAGAGATACCAAATTAAAAATGCCAAGGAATATGGTAGCCAAATTCCCAAATTATCAGATTAAGGAGAAAATACTGCAAGTACTCAGAAAGAAACATTTCATATATCACGGAACCACAGTCAGGATTACACAAGACCTTTCAGCTTCTACAATAAAAGATTGGAGGACTTTGAATATGATATTCTGTAAGTCAAGAGAACTTTAATTACAACTAAGAAACAACTACCTGGTAAAGTGCAGCATAATCTTACAGGGGAGGAAATGGACATCCATGAAACAGAATTCCAGATTTTCCTGACGAAAAGACCAGAACTCAATGGAAAATCGAACTTCAGGTATAAGACTCAAGAAAGACATAAAAAGGTAAACAGGAAAGGGGAGGGGAATGTTATTCAATAAGGATAAACTTTGTATCTGTACGTGGGAGGATGATACAACTCTTGAGAAATGAATCTTTATTAAATCATATATAAAGAGAATATATAGAAAGAGGGGTGGGTTTAATTGACTTTGATTTTGAAGTGTTGATAAGAAAACTTAAGTGCTGAAAAAAGATTTTAATGGGAGAAGAGTAAAAGTAGTAGGCAGAAAAGTGCAAATTAAATCACATGAAAAGGTATGAAAACATATTACAGTAGAGGGCAAGAAGAGAGGATGATGAGCATTGTCTGAACTTTACTCTCATTGCATTTGGCTCAAGAAAGAAATAACATACTCAGCTCTAACTTGTCCTTAGGCAGTTTGAAAGGTAAGGGAAAATAAAAGAGAGGGGGACATAGAAAAGAGGGAAGAAACAACGAAAAGGGGAAAGAAATGGAAGGGGTTGATAGAAGGGAGAGAGATGGAGGAATAAAGCAGTCAAAAGCCAAACTTTAATGAGGAGGGAAAGGAAAAAAAAGGAGAAAGAAATGTATAAATGGGCAGGGGAAAGGATGGAAAGACAAAAATAGTAATCATAACTGTGAATGAGAATTGGACAAAGACTCCCATAAAATGGAATTGTATAGCAGAATGGATTAAAAATCATAATCCTACAATACGTTGTTTACAAGGAACACATTTGAAACAGAGGGATACACACAGGGTAAAGGTAAAAGTCTGGATGCTTCAACTGAAGTAAAAAAAAAAAAGCAGGGTTAGCAATCCTAATAGCATAGAAAGCAAAAGCAAAGATAGATTTAATAAAAAGAGATGAGGAAGGAAATATATCCTGCTGAAAGGCACCATAGACAATGAAGTAATATCATTACTAAATATATATGAGCCAAGTGGTATATCATTCAGATACTTAGAGGAGAAGTTAAGGAAGTTACAGGAACAAATTGAGAGCAAAACTATACAGTGGAGGATTTCAACTTCACCCACTGTGAACTAAGTACATCTAACAGTAAATTAAACAATAAAGAAGGTAAGAAGGTGAATAGAATTTTAGCAAAGTTACATATGGTAGACCTCCAGAGAAAATTAAATGTTGATAGAAATGTATCCTATACTTTTTTTCTCAGCAGTATACTACAAGTACACAAAAATTGACCCTATACCAGAACCTAAATCTTCACAACCCAATGCAGAAAGGCAAAAACATTAAAAGTATCCTTTTTCAGATAATCATGCAATAAAAATTATATATACATATATATATACATATACATATATATACATATACACACACATATATATACATATATATATATACATACATATATATATGTATGTGTGTGTATATATATACATATATATATATATAAAAGGGCCATGGATAAATAGACCAAAAAATGAAAGGAGACATTAATAAAATTGAAATTAAAAAAAAGCTTATTTAATAAGAGCTGATTTTGTGAAAAAAATAAAATAGATAATCTTTTGGTTAATTTGATTTAAAATAAAGAAAATTAAATTATTAGTATCACAAATGAAAAAGGCAATTTCACCACTAATGAAGTAGAAATTAAAACAATAATAAGGGATTATTTTGCCCATCTCTACAAATGGATGAATATTTATAAAAAAAAAAAGATTGCCCAGATTAATAGAAGAATAAGTAAAATACTAAACAATCTCATCTCAGAAAAAGAAATTGAACAAGCTATCAATGAACTACGTAGGAAAATACACTAGGGACACATGGATTTAAAAGTGAATTCTCCCAAACATTTAAAGAACAATCAAGTCCAATGCTATATAGAGTATTTTGGAAAATTGGCAAGGAAGAAGTCCTATCATTTTTTTATGAGAAAAGTATTTTACTGTTACCTAAATCAGGAAGAATCAAATCAGAAAAAGAAAATTATACAGCATTTTTCCTTAATGAATGCAGATGTAAAAAATTTAAATAACATAATAGCAAAAAGATTATAGTAACTTATCATGAGACTAATACACTCTGTCCAGGTAGAATTTATTTCAGTAAGGCAAGGCTTGTCTATATTAGGAAAACTATCAGCATCATTTATCATATCAACAATACAACTAACAGAAACCATGTGATTATCTCAATAGATGCAGAAAAACTTTTGACAAAATACAACATCCATTCCTATTTAAAACACGTTAAAAGGCATAGGAATAAATGGAGTCTTCATTAAAATAATAAGCAGCATCTACCTATAACCATCAGCAAGCATTATATGAAATGGGGGTAAGTTAAAAGAATTTTCAATAAGATTGGGGGTGAACAAACATATCCATTATCACCCCTATTATTCAATATGCTACTAGAAATGTTAGCTTTAGCACAAAGAGAAGAAAAAGTAATTGAAGGAATTAGAATAGGCAAAGAAGAAACTAAATTACCACTCTTTGAAGATGATATAATGATATACTTAAAGAGTCTTAGTGAATCAAGTGAAAAAACTGCTTGAAATAATAAATAACATTAAGAAAGTTGTAAGATATAAGATAAACTCACATAAATTATCTTCATTCCCATATATTACTAACAAAGTCTAACAGCAAGAGATAGAAAAAGAAATTCCATTGAAAGTTCCTGACAACAATACAAAATATTTGGAAGACTGTCAAAACAAACCCAGAACACAGTTGCAAAACACTTTTCACACACATAAAGTTAGTTCTAAGTAAGTGGAATATCATGGGTAAGCTGAGCTAATAGAATAAAAGTCACAATTTTACGTAAATTAATTTACTTACTTAATGCCATACCAATCAAACTACCAAAATTATTTTTAAACTTAGAAAAATAATAACTAAATGCATCTTAAAGAAAAAAGGTACAGAATATCAAGTGAATTAATGAAAAGAAGTGCTATGGCAGATGACCAAGTCATACCAGATCATAAATTGTATTATAAAGCAGTAATCATCAAAACTTCCTGGTACTGGCTAAGAAATGAAGTGGTGAATCAATTGCTATAATCATCGACTACTGTACTTTGTGTACCTAACCAATTCCACTCATCCACCACTCCATTTTTATAATAGTAATGGGATTAAGTGAGTTGCCCAGGGTCCACAGTTAGTAAGTGTCTGAGACCAGATTTGAATTCAGGTCCTCCTGACTCCAGGGCCCATGCTTTAGATGCTAAGCTACCTACCTGCCCCTAATAATCATTTGCTAAGAACTCAATGTTATACTATGACACAATGTTTGACTACCATATGAATTGAGTTTATAAAATGGTGTAAAAATATTAAAGATAGATATGTCCTGAAAACATGGAAGCCAAAGAGAGGGATAATACATATAAGAGTGATACTGTTGCTCGTAACACATTAAAAGAATGACATGAAGTTCTTCAGATTAAATATTACAATTTTTTTAATGGACAAGAATTGGACAGAATGAGAAGATGGTTTAGGGTTGTTATATCTGCTGGTTGGAAGGAACGTCTATAGGAGTGAAACTGTTAACTTATCAAAGGAATCATCAATTGAGGGGGTAGAAGATATATCATAATCATCCTTGATAACTACTAATCTATGACATCTTTAACAATCATAGGTTTTTTTTTGTTCTTATTCAACAATGTTATAGCCCAAACAACAGCAAAAAATTTTATATGAAATCAAATTGTATGAGGGCAAAAATAATCTTATAAACTTGAGAAAACAGAGAATCTTAGAAAATAAGTATTATATACTATTTATTAATATTTATATTCCAATATACATGTACAAAATGCCTTTAAAAGTTCTTTAGACTAGAAGGCCCCTTACCTACTGACATACTTACACTTGACTTAGACACAATAGAATTTTGAGGTAAAAAGGAATATAAAGATCACTTACTTCCATATTCTCATTCTTCCAGTGAAGAAATAAGGGCTACAAGTGGTAAAGAAACTTTCCTAGTTTCATACAACAATTAGAAACTGGAATTTGAACCCAGGTCTTCTGGTTCCAAAGCTATTGTTCTTTCTATTATACTATACTATCAACAGTTGAATTAATCATCCTTTCCAATAACAAAGACCTGACACCAACTTGACAAAACTGAATATATTAAAATCATGGACCTCCAAAAATATCAAAAAGAAACAAAAATACAAAGACCATAAAACTCCTGTATCTATAAAAGAAGTAATAATGAGGCTGCAGTTCTCTCATTTTGGAATTGGTCAATTACATTTTCTCTGGGATTCAATTTCTTCATCCACAAAAATAAAATGATTAGATTAGATACTCTTAAAAGTCCATTCCAGCTCAAAATATATGATCCTATAGACAATGTACTATTTTACCCCAAGATAACAGACAACTTCATTATTCTTGGTTGGAAGTAGTGATGGAAATTGGAATACTGGGAAAATATTGGGAAGCTGAGGACAGCTAAACCCCGGCATTGATTTCAATGCCCTCAGGGTCACATTCTCTTCACATTTGTTGGGGATAGGGGCTAGAATCATGATTTCCTTGTTAGAGGGAGCTCCTAGGCAAATCTCACTCTACTCATTTTGACTAGCACATGCTTTGCAACTTACAGTCTTAGAGAGTTAGGTAGAGCACTGAGATGTTAAACAATTTGCTCATGGTCCTATAGCCTGTACATGACATAGGTGGGACTTTTACTCAGACGAATTCAATACCAATAAAATATTATACAATTTTCTCTCTTGATGTCATATTTGTTAACTTCCTTTAGTTAAGATATCTGCTGTGTGCTGCTGTGTATTGTACCACGTCTGACATTCTAGGAATATAGTAGCATCATTGACTTTTACTTTAACTGAATCTTTGTGCAGCTGAGAAACTATACCTGCCATTAAAGATAAAATAGTCATTTAATTTGGAACCTAATATAGTCCTCTATTCCCTACAAAGCTTTCCATTTTCATTCTTTACTCCTCAGATACTTTGACATAAGTTCTATTTTTAGGGTGAAAAGGTAGGGATATATATATAGTTTAGGCTGTAATAGAATCAAGACAGAAATATAATTTAGGATTATCTCCTTTTTAAATAAGGCTTTGAATTGATGGCAACATATTTTGTACTTTATAATGCAAGCTTTTATTCTTAGCATTAATATACTACCTTCGTACCTTAACCATTTACACTGATATTTTGCAGTTTTAATAACTTTAACCAGATTGCTAGCAACATTATCCTTAACTGTATGAGAATTAAATAGTGAGAATGATTGACAGAAGATGCCAGTTAATGAAATTACTACTAACATTAAAATATGAGGTAAATAACTCATCACGTCATCTATTAGATTTTAGACTGTTTCACAAAACCCCCAAATAAATACCTTCGAACTTATCATATACTATATGTATATTTACATGTACATACATTTACATACACACAAATTATATTTACATATTTGTGTGTATATAGGCATCTGCATATACACACATATGTGTGTGGGAATAGTTTAAGGTCTTTCATTTATTCTATGAAAATTAACTGTTTTTATTTACAGTTGTTTATATTTGTTGTTTTTTATACTTGTTTTTTTTCACTGTTTTTTTTCCCCTTTTCCCTCTTGGATATGCAAAATGAAGACTAGGCCATACTAATTAATAATATCTTTAATCATACTATGCAAGTTTCTCCTGTGGGTTTTTCTAAGTCATTCTGACTAAATCTCTCTGCGTCAGTTTCTCCATCTGCTAAATGGGAATAATTAGAGCACCTAACCCTCAGAGATATTGTGAGTTTGAAATAAGATGTTTTTAAAGTACTTTGCAAAATTTAAGCACTACATAAATGCTAGTTATTGTTGTTAATACACTGAGTTCCCAATAGCACTGTAGTCAGCTCTACTCAGAAACACTATAGCTCATGAAAGTGCTTGAATAGACTAAATGTCATGCAATTCTTTTCCTGTGTCTGGTGAAGGGCTCTTTACTAACAAGGAAAAAAAATAGATTCTCTAGTCATCAGTAGTCAGTAGAGCAAACAGTGGCTGCTGTCCTCCATATATTTGAAAATATGTAAGTATATGCTAATTTTCATACTAATGTCATAAATTATTCCAGTTCATTAACTGAATGAGGAGAAAGCCAAGAAGGCAAAATAAAAGCAAGGATTTGCTATGACTTTCCCCTCCAAACCACTCCAAATACCTGTAAAAATGACTCTAACAAATTCTAAATTTGTAGAACCCACAAAATGATTGAATGAAACACATCTCCAGTCTAAGACAGCCTGGAACGTTGACTAGGAAAATTGACAGGAAACATCTATCACACTCAGGTGAGAGCAGAACAGAGCACAGTCTCGAGTGGGCCAGGCTGGAACAGACAGGGCTACAAGAGACCTCAGGCACTGAGTAACTGGTATTTCTGGCAATTTCCAGACTTCTCAATGCAAAAATGCTAAAGATAGCATAGAAGGTAAATGGGAAAACTCTGTAGGACCTGTTCTGCCTAGGGTTCAGCCAAAACTGCAGAGCAGAGGAGGAGGAGCTGTGGTGCTTTTGGCAGCAGCAGTAGCTATGGCAGTGGCGGCTGCTTCTGGAGATCTTCAGCCCACAGACAGTGGGGTATTGAGTGGCTAATTCCCTGAAGCCTAGGATGATACACCCACCCCCACACTACCACCACCGCTTGAAGCAGAATCCTACCTTGAAAAGGAGGTAAAAAGTCAAGTATTTGACTGAGAACATGAACAGTCAGTGTAAAAACAGTCTCAGATAATAGAATCTCACTTTGGTGAGAAAGAAAATCAAAACATACCCAAAGAAAACAACAAAATCAAAACTCTTACATCCAAAGTCTATAAGAGAAATATAAATTGGTCTCAGGACATGGAAGAGCTCAAAAGGGATTTTGAAAATCAAGTAAGAGAAGGGGAGGGAAAGTTGGGAAGATAAATAAGAGTGATGCAAGAAAATCATGAAAAACAAGTCAACAGATTGCTAAAGGAGACTCCAAAAATACTGAAGGAAAGACCTTAAAAATAAACTAACTTAAATAGCAAAAGAGGTTAAAAAAGCCAATGAGGAAAATAATGCTTTAAAAAACAGTATTGACCAAATGGAAAAGGAGATCACTGAAGAAAATTATTCCTTCAAAATTAGAATGGAGCAAATGGAAGCTAATGGCTTGATGAAAAATCAAGAAATTATAAAACGGCACCAATAGAATGAAAAACTAGAACACTATGTGAAATATCTCATTGGAAAAATAACTAACCTGGAAAATGAATCCAGGAGAATTAAAAAAAATATTGAACTACCTGAAAGCCATGCTCAAGAAGAGAGCCTAGATATCTTCTTTCATGAAATTATCAAGGAAAACTGCCCTGATATTCTAGAGCTAAAAGATAAAATAAATATTGAAAGAATCCCCTGATTGCATCGTGAAAGAGATCCAAGAAGAAAAACTCCTAGGAATATTGTAGCCAAATTACAGAGTTCTCAGGTCAACGAGGAAGTATTGCAAGCAGTCAGAAAGAAAAATAAAACAACTTGAGTATTTTGGAAATACAGTCATCATCTTTCAATAAATTATCAAGGAGAAAGATGATGGAATAGGAGGATGGACCTGTTCTAGCTCTCCTCCCATAGCCCATAAAATAACTGTAAAATGAACTCCAAACAAATTCTAGAGCAGCAGAAGGCACAAAATGACACAGGGAAAGAGATTTCCATCCCAAGACAGCCTGGAAGGCTGACAGGAAAAGCTGATCACACTGGGCTTGGAGCAGAGTGCAGCCCAGCCTTGGCCATGTAGCTTGGCACAGACAGGACTGGAGCAGGCTTCCGGGCACAGAATCATGGGTAGCAGCTGCAGTTCCCTGATATCTCAACCCACAAACACCAAAAATAAAGCAGCTTCAAATGTCAGTGAGAAGGATCTGTCACCTGGGTGAGAAGGGAGCCTGGTCTGACCCCAGCCCTGACCCCAGGGCAGCAGCAGCTTCCACTTTCAGAGCCCTCAGCCAAAAGTCTCTGGGGGAATAGAGCCTGTAATCTGGGTATCAGTCCTGAGTAGCAGTCGTGGGGTGAGGAGGAGTGCTAGCATGGTGGAGTTGGTGGATGTTCTAGAGAGGGAATTCAACTTAAAGATCCTGGGCAGAAAGGAATACTTGTGGTTGCTCATAGACCAGAGCACAGACTGGGAAAAGAGGAAACTCCTTTCTCTTGATTGTATTACCTTGGAGGAACTGAGAACTTACACATCTCTAAAGTATATCCTCAACTTGAAAAAGGACTCAAATATCAAGTAACTGACTGGGAAAGTGTCCCAAAAAGGGAAAAAAAATAAGATTATAGAAGGTTACTTTCTTGGTGAACAGGTATTTTTTAAAATCCTTTTGGATGAGGAAGAACAAAACGTAGCATCAGAGGAAGTAAACAGCTTGCTGAAGGAGACCCAAAAAGATGCTGAAAAAAAAAAATAAAAGTAGACTAAGCCAAATGGTAAAAGAAGCCCAAAAAGTCAGTGAGGAGAAGAAAACTTTAAAAAGCAGAATGGGCCAAATGGAAAAGGAGATTCAAAAGCTCACTGAAGAAAACAGTTCTTTAAAAATTAGAATGGAACAGATGAAAGCTAATGACTTTATGAGAAAGCAAGAAACTATAAAACTCAAAAGGATGAAAAAATATAGAAGACATTGTGAAATAACTCATTGGAAAAACAACTGACCTGGAAAATAGATGCAGGAGAGACAAATTAAAAGTTTTGGGACTACCTGAAAGCCACAATAAAAAAAAAAAAGAACCTAGACATCATCTTTCATGAAATTATCCAGGAAATTTGCCCTGATATTCTAGAACTAAAGGGTAAAATAAATATTGAAAGAATCCACTGATCACATCATAAAAGAGTTCTGAGAAGAAAATGTCCTAGGAATACTGTAGTCAAATTACAGAGTTCTCAGGTCAAGGAGAAAGTAGCCCAAGCAATCAGAAAGAAACAATTCAAGTACTGAGGAAATAAAAGCAGGATAACACAAGAATTAGAAGCTTTTGCATTAAGGGATTGCAGGCGATGGAATACAATATTCCAAAAGTCAAGGGAACAAGGATTAAAATGAAGAAAAACCTAGCCAGAAAATCTGAGTATAATACTTCAGGGAAAAATGGTCGTCAATGAAATAGAGGACTTTCAAGCACTCTTGATGAAAAGACCAGAGCTGAATAGATAATTTGACTTTCAAACACAAGAATCAAGAGAAGCATGAAAAGGTAAACAGGAAATAGAAATCATAAGAGATTTACTAATCTGAACTGTTTACATTCCTACATGGAAAGATAACATTTGTAACTCTTGAGACATTTTTCAGTATTGGGGTAGCTGGAGGGATTATATACATATAGAGAAAGGGGACAGAGTGAGTTGAATAGGAAGGGGTGATATTAAAAGTATAAAATTCAAAAGTGAGAGAGGAATACACTGAGAGGAGAAAGGGAGGAATGGAATGGGGTAAATTATCTCTCATCAAAGAGGAAATGAAAAGCTTTTTCAAAGTAGGAAGGAAGGAAGGAAGAGAAGAAAGAAAGAAGGAAAGAAGGAAAGGAGGGAGGAAGGAAGGAAAGAAGGAAGGAAGGAAAGAAAAATTATCAAGGAAAACTGTTCTGATATTCTATAGCTAAAGGGCAAAATAGAAATGAAAAGAATCAACCTATCACCTCCTGATAGAGATTTCAAAAGGAAAACTCCTAGCAATATTGTAGTCAAATTCCAGAGTTCCCAGGTCAAGGAGAAAATATTGCAAGTTCTAAGAAAGAAAAATAGAACAATTTGAGTATTTTGGAAATGCAGTCAGGATAACATAAAATCCATCAGCCTCTACATTAAGGGACCAAAGGGCTTTGATTATGGCTTTCTGGAGGTCAGAGGATCTAGGATTAAAACCCAACATCACTTCTCCAGCAAAACTGAGTAAAATACTTCAGGGAGAAAATGGAATTTCAGTAAACTAGAGGGCTTTCAAACATTCTTGCTGAAAACACCAGATCTGAATAGAAAACTTTACATTCAGATACAAGAAACCAGAGAAGAATGAAAAGGTGAACATGAAAGAGAAATCATAAGGGATTTATTGAAGTTGAAGTGTTTACATTCCTGTATGGAAAAAAGATATTTGTAATTCTTAAGACCTTGCTTAGTATTTGGATATTTGGAAGAAATATAGATAGATAAACAGACATACAGATAGGTAGATAGGTAGGTAGATAGACAGACAGACAGACAGACAGACAGACAGACAGACAGACAGACAGACAGACAGACAGACAGATAGATAGATAGATAGATAGATAGATAGATAGATAGATAGATAGATAGATATATAGATAGATAGATGGTACAGGCTAACTTAAATATGAAGGGATGATATCTAAAAATAAAATTAAGGGGTGAGAGGAACATATTGGAGAAAGAGCAAGATAAAATGGGGTAAATAATCTCACATAAAAGAGGAAAAAATGGTTTCCCAGTGGAGGGGAAGGGGGCATGAAAGGGAACGAGTGAATCCTACTTTTATCAGATTTGGCTTAAGGAGGGAATAACTTACACACTTAATTGGGTATCTTACCCTACACAAAAGTAAGGGGAAAGAGGATAATGAGGGGCATAGAAGGGTGGGAAGATAGGGGAAAGCAATAGTCAGAATCAAAAACTCATGAAAAGGGACAGGATCAAAGGAGAAAATAGAATAAGTTGGGGTCAGAATAGGATAGAGGGAAACATAGTCTTTCACAATGTAACGATTATGGAAGTGTTTTGCATAACTACACATGTATAACCTTTGCTGTCTTCCTTGTCTTTTCAATGAGGGTAGGTGGGGAGAGAAGAGGGGAGAGAGTTTGAAACTCAAAGTTTTAAAAAGAAATGGTAAAAATTGTTTTTACATGCAGCTGGAAAATAAGACACACAGGTGATGGGGTATAGAAATATATCTTGCCCAAAAGAAAGGTGGAAGGAGAAAATGGTGTGTGTGTGTGTGTGTGTGTGTGTGTGTGTGTGTGTGTGTGTGTGTGTGTGTGTGTGTGCTAAAAGGAAGACCAACCTGGGGGAAAAGGAAATCAGAATGCATAGCATACGGGTGGCGGGCAGGGGAGAGATGGGGAGAAAATTTGGAACTCAAAATCTTGTGGAAATTAATGTTGACAACTAAAAATAAATAAATTCATTAAAAAATTGCTACAAATAATATAAATCATACTGAATCATCTTTTGCTTATCTAGGATGTTCTACCTTGCTTTCCAAAGTTCTTTATGTCTTACATGGTGAAGATCTCAACTACCAAAAGAGTATTTGAAAGTATACTATACTTGGAATATATGCTGGTATATTTCAAAGTGGTAGAACTACTTTAGAGTTTCTAGATATTTTCTAGAGTGTTTTCTTTTCCCCCTGAAATATGAGGTCAAAATGTCTCCATCTATGGAAAATGTATTGGAATTTTAAGGGGATGGGAGGTTATTGGGGAGGGAAACAGATGTATTCCCAGATTCTCTTCCTCAAGAGACAGCTGGTGGCAGGAACACTGGGAGAAATCTTAGGTTACTGTTATTTCTCTCTAGTATCTGGAATCCCCTTTGTACTGGACACTGGTTACACAACCAAGCTGAAAGCCAGAGGGAAAGGTGTGTGGGGTTATGTGGCTCATTCTGAGATATGCTCTATAGATTTGAGGAGGACACAGGTATTTGGGACACTGTGGAATGCAAAAGTGGTTAGGTTTATTGAAAAGGCTGGGCGGGAATCCCATTGGCCTTGTTGGCAAGAATAGTGCTGTGGTCTTTCAGTTCTTGGACCCCAGTGAAGCTCACTTCCCAGGGCAGGCTAAGAGCCAGCTCTCCACATGTTTCTTCAGTCACTGGGTGCTCTCCTCTAATATTACATCCCTCTCCATCCTTCTCAGGATCTGTGGGCCAGCACAACCTACTTGGTGTGCTATTGCACTCTCTGCACCACTATAGTGATTAACTGAGAATTGGTAGCAGCACTGAGGTAATAAACAGGTGGATCAGATTCAGATCATCTAACCTTCCCTGGTGAGTTAACATACTGAAGCTCCAGTGTTCCACTGCCACACAAAAAGAGCAAAAATGACAGGGAAGTAGTCATATGGAGATAAGAAACCACGTCTATGCCCACGTTGATGAAAGCCACCAGACATGACATTATAACCATGAAATTTAGCAGGACTAACTGAAGTTTGTATGTCTATGTCTTCACTCTGAGCAACAAATATCTCAACCAATCCAGAGGCATGTTCTTGAAACTCTTGAGTACCTTGCAGCCCTCCTTGGTTTGTGCAGCTACCACAACCCACTTGAAATAGCACCTTTCTGCAGATGGAAGCTTGCTGAAGAAGTACATTAATTCCTTTTTGGAGATCTTCCCCTTGTACTGGTGCAGGGACCAGAAGTGAATGAGGACAAATTTTTCCAAGTTGACCTTGACTTTGAAAGTGTCCTGTGGGTGCTGCATGGCTATGGAAAAAGTCACAAAAAAAAAAAGAAAAAAGAAAAAGAAAAAGTCAGAGGAAGCTCTGACCATAGGTAGAAGTTGGCCTGGTCTAGTAGGAATTCTGCCACCAGAAGGGCTGCTTCTCATTTGGAATGGTGCTGGAGCTCTGGAGTCTGGTTGAGAGTATCGTGATTCAGTTGGATGGAGTGCTATAACTCCTGCATCTGTGTTAACACACCCTGATATTGGGAGAAAATGTAGTAATGAGCTCAAATGCAAACTCCAGAAGAGCAGCTTTTTCAGAGAGAATGGAGTGAGACTCCTGTAGGAGATGATGCAGAAACTCATTTTTAGACACAGGGATAAAGCTCACTTGGTACAATGGTTTCCAACTGGGAGGCTCTGTAAGACTTTTCATTTTCCTATACTTCCCAATCTTCATAGCCAAGGAGGAAAGGTAAAAGGCCTCACCCTGCAGGTGAGGGACTTATTGTTATTAGGTTAAAGATCCAGTTTTGCATCTCATAGACCAATCTGGCCGATCTGAACATATTGATCACCAAGACCTTTTGAATTCTCTGACCCTTTGATGGGCTTAGAGGGCCATTAAGGTTTTTTATGTATGCTAGTCTTTCTTTTTTACTTCTAAAAATAAATTATTTTAGACTCAAACTCCAGAGTATAAATACAGAATAAAAAAAGAACCAAAAACATGCCATAAACTTAAATATTGGAACTTAAGTACAAATTTAAAAAGAAAAAAAGAAGCATATCATTTGCATAGCAGAACATGAGAGGACTCAAATTATGTAACAATAAAATTTCATTTCAGGAAAGCCTGTATGATAAATAATACATATTGTATTGAAAATCATTCATCTTTGCTTCCTTGTGATTTCTTCTGTTCTCTGCTATGCATTTTTTACTTTGTTCTTTTTTCCCTTCTTTCCAACACCCAGAAGACTGCAATAAAGTTCAGATAAGTTTGTCTATGGCTATAGATATATACAATCACATATACATATATACATACATATATTTTCCCAAATATATTCTACTCCTGATCTTTGTTTTTTGGTTTGTGCATATCCTTTGTTTCCAATACATCCTGCCTCCTCTACTTGACTTCTACCCACTATCTTGACCTCCTATTACTAGATTATCCCCCTCCAAGCATACCCCATATCCTCCCATTCTCATAAATCTGAACACTCTTCTATATCCCCCTTTTACCTATTCCCTTCCCCTCCCTTCTAAAGATCCCTCCCTATGTCCCTGCCACTTTATTTCTTCTGAATTCAGAAGACTTTTAGACATATACATGTATATATATATATGTATATGTATATGTATATGTATATGTATATGTATATGTATATGTATATGTATATGTATATGTATATGTATATTTCCCTCTTAAACCCATTCCTGATGGAAGTAGGTTATCAGAATTACCAGTCCTCCTCCTCACCATGTAATTCTTTAGTATCAATTCTTCCTCTTGCACCTCATTTGTATAACATAATTACTCTTTTTAGCCATTCCTAAATGGTTTTACTTTTTAAATTGATATACTACTCAGGTTATCTGCAGTGTTACTTAGGACCCAGCTAATTATTAATAAGAATCTTAGACATACATTTTACATAATATAGGTATAAATATATATATATATATATACACATATGTATAAATATATATATATATACATATATATGTATATAGTAAAAAGTAGATAGTCTGTCCTTATGAATCCCTTATAATCAGTATTTGGTATATATCTTATATTTATCTTGGTTCTTATATGTCATATCTTCTATTAGGTTTAAGATTTTTTTTAACAAAGTCTTGAAAGTCTGAGAGTTTATCAAATGTCCATTTTTTTCATTCAAGATAATAATTAACTTTGCAAGACAAGATTCTGGATTTCCTCTTCTAATATATTTCCTATTCTAATTGGTTGACTTTCCCTTCATAACTTTCTTGTTTTTCATGGATTATTCTTTTTTTTTTAGTTTTTAGCTGGAGCCCTAGTTCTTTTGCTTTTTATTATATTATGTTTCAAGACCTGTGGCCCTCTACTGTCTCTTCTGCTAGGTCTTGTGTGAGTACAATTGCGGCATCACCATACTTGAATTGGTTTCATCTTGATACTCTTAATATTTTTTCCTTGATCTGGAGGTTTCAGAATTTAACTATGATATTCCTATGAGTTTTATTCATAGTATCTCTTAAGTGGTGATCACTAGAATTATTTTCTATTTCTACATTTTCCCCTTGCTCTAATGCTTCAGGACAATTTTCTTTAATTATTTCTTGCAGTATAGTATCAAGATTTTTTTGTTTTGGACAAAACTTTGTTAGTTCAATTATTTTTGTATTTTCTCTTCTTGATTTATTACCCAAATCTATTGTTTTTCTTTTAAGATGTTTCACACTCCCTTCTATTTTTTCGTTATTCATATTTTGGTTAATTGTTTGTCTATCTCTTATAATATCACTGACTTCACATTACCCAATTGCAGTTTTCATGGTGCCATTTTCTTCCTTAAGATTCTGGATTTCCTATTCTAATTAGTTAACTTTCCTTTCCTCACTTTCTTCTTCTCTTGGATTATTTTTATTTTTTCTTTAGTTTTTCCTTGATCTCTGTCATTTGGTTTGTAAACTCTTTTTAAAGATCTTTGGGCAGGGGCGGAGCCAAGATGGCGAAGTAGAAAGACGCACATACACATAGCTACGAATCCACAAACCACAGAATGGCTAGAGGGGACCGACCCAGGGCGAATTCTGCACCCAGAGACCACGGAATATTGGAGCGAGGGAGATTTCTGTTCCGGAGAGACCTGCAAACCTCTCGCAGGGGGTCTTTCGCGCCGTGGACTGGGCGCCCAGGACAGGGAGCAGAGGGCAGCCCTGCCGCGGCCACGACACCATGAGGAAAAGATCCGATAGGGCTATGGGGACGGGATCTCCAGCGGCCACGCGGGTCCCCCTATCCACAGAGGGACCTGCAAACCTCTCGCAAAAGGTCCGTCGCGCTGCAGACGCAGAGCCCAGCCCCGACCTGCAGCGGTGGTGGCCGCGGCTCCGAGAGGCGCAGATCTGAGAAGGCTCCAGAGACAGGATCTCCAGTGGCGGCACAAGCCCCCCCACCAACAGGTGACTGACAGGGGTAGGTGAGAGAGTCCCTTTGGCGGGTTGAGAGGGGAGTGGGGTGCCCCCATGGCTCGGGCCCCCCCAGGAGATAGAAGTTGAGAGGCGGCTACAGACAGGGGCTCCCCAAACGGGCGGGAGCCTGGATCCATTGTGGAAGGTCTGTGCATAAACCCCCTGAGGGAACTGAGCCAGAGAGGCGGCCCTGCCCTGACCACCTGAACTTAATTCTCACACTGAATAGCAGCCCTGCCCCCGCCAAAAACCCTAAGGCGGGAAGCAGCATTTGAATCTCAGTCCCCAAACGCTGGCTGGGAGGACCAGGAGGCAAGGTGGGTGTGAGGAGAACATTCAGAGGTCAGGTCACTGATTGGGGAGAATGCCCAGAAAAGGCAAAAGAAATAAAACTATTGAAGGATATTTTCTCAGAGAAAAGACACTTTCTCCCTTCCTTTCTGATGGGGAGGAACAATGCTTGCCATCAGGCAAAGACACAGAAATCGAGGATTCTGTGTCGCAGCCCACCCAATGGGCTCGGGCCATGGAAGAGCTCAAGAGGAATTTTGAAAATCAAGTTAGAGAGGTGGAGGAAAGACTGGGAAGGGAAATGAGAGGGATGAGGGAGATGCATGAAAAGCAGATCAGCTCCCTGCTAAAGGAGAACCAAAAAAATCTTGAAGAAATTGGCACCTTGAGAACTAGCCTAACTCAGCTGGCAAGGGAGGTGCAAGGGGCCAATGAGGAGAAGAATGCTTTCAAAAGCAGAATTAACCAAATGGAAAAGGAGATTCAAAAGCTCACTGAAGAAAATAGATCTTTCAAAACTGGAATGGTACAGATGGACGCTAAGGACCTTATGAGAAAGACAGATATCTCAGAACATACCGCGCAGATTCGAAAAATGGAAGATAATGTGAAATATCTTATTGGAAAAACAACTGACCTGGAAAACAGAATCAGGAGAGACAATGTAAAAATTCTGGGACTACCTGAAAACCATGATCAAAAGAAGAGCCTAGACATCATCTTCCATGAAATTATCAAGGAAAACTGCCCTGAGATTCTAGAACCAGAGGGCAAAATAAATATTCAAGGAATCTGCAGAACACTGCATGAAAGAGATCCAAAAAGACAAAGTCCTGGAGCATTGTGGCCAAATTCCAGAATTCCCAGGTGAAAGAGAAAATGTTGCAAGCAGCTAGAAAGAAACAATTCAAGTATTGTGGAAATACAATCAGGATAGCACAAGATCTGGCACCCTCTACATTGAGGGATAGAAGGGAATGGAATAGGATATTCCAGAAGTCAAAGGAACTAGGACTGAAGCCAAGAATCACCTACCCAGCAAAACTGAGTATAATACTTCAGGAGAAAAAATGGTCTTTCAATGAAATAGAGGACTTTCAAATTTTCCTGATGAAAAGACCAGAGCTGGAAAGAAAATATGACTTTCTAACACAAGAATGAAGAGAACCATGAAAAGGTGAACAGCAAAGAGAAGTCATAAGGGAATTACTAAAGGTGAACTGTTTACATTCCTACATGGAAAGACAATATTTGTAACTCTTGAAACATTTCAGTATCTGGGTACTGGGTGGGAATACACACACACACACACACACACACATGCACACACGCACACACACATAGACACAGAGTGCACAGAGTGAATTGAAGAGGATGGGATCATATCTTAAAAAAAATGAAATCAAGCAGTGAGAGAGAAATATTGGGAGGAGAGAGGGAGAAGTTATATGGGGCAAATTATCTCTCATAAAAGAGGCAAGCAAAAGACTTATTAGTGGTTGGATAAAGAGGGGAGGCAAGAGAAAAACATGAGGTCTACTCTCATCACATTCCACTAAAGGAAAGAATATAATGCACACTCATTTTGATAGGAAAACCTATCTCATAATACAGGAGAGTGGGGGACAGGGGCACAAGCAGGGTGGGGGGGAGGATAGAGGGGAGGGTAAGGGAGGAGAATGTAATAAGAGGTCGACACTCATGGGGAGGGATAGGACCATAAGAAAATAGAAGTAATGGGGGACAGGATAGGATGGAGGGAAATATAGTTAGTCCTATACAACACAACTAGTATGGAAATCATTTGCAAAACTAAACAGATATGGCCTATATTGAATTGCCTGTCTTCCAAGGGGAAGGGGTGGAGAGGGAGGGAGCTAAAGAAGTTGGAACTGAAAGTGTTAGGACCAAATGTAATGTTCTTACCACTGGGTAACAAGCAATACAGGTTAAGGGGTCAAGAAAGCTATCTGGCCCTACAGCACAAAAGAGAAGACGGAGACAAGGGCAGGGAGGCAGGATAGAGGAGAGAGCAGATAGATCACAGGGGCAATTAGAAAGCTTGGGTCTGGGGGGGGGGATAAAAGGGGAGAAAATTTGTAACCCAAAAATGTGTGAAAATAAATGTTAAAAGTTAAATAAAAAAAAAAAAAGATCTTTGGGCAGGTGACCATTTGACATTACTCTCTGCGTGTTTCTTTACTTCAGTTTCCTTCTCTGAAGATGAATCCTGTTCATCTCTATTCCCACAATAGCTTTCTATAGTTGGATTCTTTCTCCTTTACCCGTGCATTTTTGTGGGAATAGCTTAATATGTGCATTCACCTCTAGCCCTGGGGTATGGAACATGGTGCCTCTTCTCTCAGATCTTCAGTTCTCTCCTGCCTGGAACCAAAGGCAAATCTCCAACCTACTGTAAGTGTCTACAGCCAGTTCTTCCCCAACTGCTTCTGTACTCACAGGGTGTGTGTTGGATCCTTCTTACCTCTCCACTCTTGACAGCACAGCTGGGTCTGGTGTTCTTTATCAGCAGAAATCTGCTCAATCTTCCCAGGGCTTAAAGGACCTACTCCCCCTGCTATCCGAGGTAAAAGTTTCTGTTACTGAGGCCAAAGTACACTCTCAAACCAACTAATTCCCGGACTTGCCTGTTTTTAAGAGGCTTGTTGTGAATTGTTAAAATAGACCCTAGCCTGGAGACATTTACTCTTTACAGGGACCAAATCTTGTCCTGTGATTTTTTTCCCCAAACTTCTAAAATTGTCCCAGGAAGATTCCAGTTGTACTCCTGTTCTTATTTCTCCACTCACATGTTGTTTACCTTAAGTTGCTATTTTAATTCTTTTGCGGGGGAAAATCTTGAGAGCTTGGAATTTTCTGACTTAATCAGCCATCTTCCTAGAACCCTCTCTAGGATAATCATTTTAATGCTTTTTAGGTAATAAAGGGGAACCTGGAAAGTGCTTTCAATGATCCCTAGGTGTCCCTGACTGTAATAAGCATACATGCATGTGGATACACACATATGTACATATATGCATATGTATATTTATTCTTCTAGCAATAGCTTTAAGTTATAGACACGATGACCTTAGTATAATTTAAATCATAAGTGCCCCCTCAAGATTATGGAAATACATAAAGTCAATCCACAATCATTTCTTTTTCTTCCTTCCATCCTTCCTTCCTTTCTTCTTTCCTTCCTTCTCTCTCTCTCTCTCTCTCTCTCTCTTTCTTTCTTTTTTTTTTCTTAGGCAATGGGGCTAAGTTACTTGCTCAGGCTTCAAGCAAGTATATTTCTGAAACTGTGGTAGTCAGTCATTTCTGGATACTTTACATAACTTGCTTTTTTGCCTTTATTCAGCATTTTTAAACATTTCTCTAGGATATAAAGAATTAATCAATTAGTTGTTTGTATTGTGCTGCTTTAAGTTATAAAATGTTCTTCATACATTATCTATTTGATTATCATAACAACACAATGAGATATCCTTTTATTCCTAACTCTTCTTCCAAATAGGAGAGTTTATAATAAATTTAATCACACCCACCCTGGCATTTATATTCAATATATCATAGGCAGCCTCCATCCCAAGAAAGTATCCTATTTTTAGGTATTTTTTTATGTATTCAAGGAGACCACATCAAGGTTTATTTAGTTCCAAATTAGGTAATTGGCCAAGGTAGTTCTGTGCAATCAAGCTATTTGTTTCTCTATCTAATTTCAGTTCCTGTGTTTTAGGTAAAGCTTTCACTACCTTCCGTTGTAACACCATAGTTGAGGAATCAATGTTTAGCATACTATTGAGACGTGCATCCTCATCAGAACACAATTATAGGGAGATACAGAATAATCACAAGAATTACTGGACACAAATGCACTGTAAGATTTGCTGCAATCTGGAATCCTCATCTCTCCTTATTTTTGGTTTGTCACTTTCTCTTTTCCTAGGGAGTAATCATATAAAGAAACCAAGGTACATGAGCAATTCCCTTCCTCTTTAATGAAATCTCCTGAGATATGGTTTTAGAAAAGCAAGTAGATTAGTGGACTGTTCATTTCAGACCCATTACATTCAATCCATGTCCCAATTTCACTCTCAGAGAAATAAGTGGAATAAAGTATACTTGAAATATTTTATCTTTGGGATGCTGGTCATACTTCTTCAAACCCTTGGGTGCCTAGACATAATGTTTTGGATTGATGTGTCAAAGTATTGCTAGTTTTTTTCATAATAAAAATGAATCAGGCAACAGGCAGGACCTTCTTAATCCAAGAAACAAAGAGAAATATATAAAATTGACCTGTGATTGAAGTGTAATTAAAGTGAAAGAATATATTTTCCTACAATGATAAAGAGCGTGAAGAATGCAAACATAAACATAAAATGACATTGAATTAAAAAGAAATAAAATTTGTTCATTTTCCCCAAGACTCCACCTGACTGCTATTAGTTAACATAGTCTAATCTACCATTCTCACTCTACTGAGGGAATTTTAGAGGGTCTTGTAAAGACCAAAGTCCTCAAGGTCAAATCCTAAGTCTGCTACATGGTACATGTGTGAGCTTTGGCAAATCACTAAGCCTTACTAAACGTCATTTACTTAATTTCCAAAATGGAAATGATGATATCTGTCCACTGTAAAGATGTTATGGGGTTTAAGAAAGATAACATTAATTATTCTTTTCCTGTATTCTCCTTTCCTTACAATTTCCTCATTAAGTAAACAGCTCTTTTAGATAGAATAGAGAGAAATGGTGTTTTGTTCTCCCTCCACAGCTTATGAAATTCCTGCTTTGAGGGGTTTTGGTGGAAATGTTGGTGGAAAGAGAGAAAAGGTGAAAGTTTAAGTTAAGGAAAGGAGCCAGAATATTGGGGGGGCTTTCTGGGAGATGATGCTTAAGGGATAAAAATGTTTTAGAACTAGTAATTTAGCAGAAAGGGTACCTCAACTAAATTCGGACATTCTGACTTTTATTCCCAGTTCTGTCATTAAGTGTCTATGTGCTTTTGATAGACTTGACATTATTTAAAATTTCTTCGTTTTCAGAGTTCCTCCTCTCACATGGGGAAGAGAATCTGCTGCTCTGGCATCCCTCATGGAGTTATTAAGATAAATAAGATACTATAAAATGCTTTCATTTCTGTGAAAGAAAAGTTTCACATAGATGTAAGAAATCACTTTTGCCTTCCCTAGCTGTCATCAATCAAATCACACCAGTGGAAGCAGTCCAGGGTTCTGTCCAGGAGGTTATACAATTGTTCTAAGAGTTAGGAGGCCTGACCAGGTTAGAAATTCTTATATTTCTCCATGGGCTGTTTACATTCAGATATTTTCTGTAGAAGGTTTGGTCACTAACACAGCTGTGAAAACAAGCATTGGCCTATATGCTCTGGGCCTAAGAGACATCAGTGTGCCGGCTTACAGAGAATCAGACAATGGGTCTGAAAGACATTAGTATGTTCTTCATTTCTTTTTTATTCCATTGGTTGCTTTCATGGAAATTTATGCTTATATAGCCATTTAGATACAGCTGCTTCTAGCGAATTTCATGTAGCATAGAAGCACAGCATGGCATAAGGGAATGGATTTGGGATATGGAGTAAGAAGACAGAATCACAAAATTTCCATATTGGGAAGGACATTAGCAACTTTAAAAACCTGAAAAAAATATTTTTTATGTATTACAAAGAGAATTAGATTTTAAAGAATATATGTTTTTTCAGCCTTTTCCTGAAAACTTCTCCCTTCTAAAGTAGCCCATTATACCTTTGAACAACTTAAATAATTAAAGTTTTTTTTTTTTTCTGGTACATCTGACCTTAATATGCCTCTTTGATATTTGTGGTGTGTTCTGAAGAAAACTATCAAGATCACACTAGGTCTCTTTTCCAGATCTAACCACTCTCACTCCCTTCAACTCATTCTCGTACAGAAAAAAAGACAAAAACCAAAACAAGGCTACTACCATCTTGTTGTGTTTTTTTTTTCTTATTTGGGGTTTGAATTATGATTCTTCTATAGATGTAATACTTGAATAAATCACTCTCTCATCTTTATGGGCTTCAATTTCCTTATCTACATAATGAAGAGGTTGGATTTAATGATTTTTTTCAATCTTTTTCAACTCTACATGACATGACTAATTTTTTTCAGTTTTTGTTTTTCAGATGTGTTTGATTCTTCATGACCCCCTTTGGGGTTTTCTTGGCAAAGAAAGAGTGATTTATCATTTCCTTCTTTAGCACATTTTACAGATGAGGACACTGAGGAAAACAAGGTTATGTGACTTGTTCAGGGTCACACATCCAACAGGTTTCTGAGGCTCAGGAATATGAGTCTTCCTGATTCCAAGCCCAGCACCCTTTTCACTGTACCACCTAGCTGCCTTTCATACAAAATACCTGCATTCCTTTAGGAAAGAGTTAGAGGAAGACAAAAAGGAAAATAAATTTGTTAATAGTTATAAAAATTCTGCCCATTTCATCGGGGTGTTTATTCTTCAGTTGAGGCAATATATGCAAACACTTTGATCAGGGATTTTAAAGCCTAAAGTCTTGAATAAGTCTTCTACCACTAACTGTTATTCTCAGGCAATGACTTCAGTTCCCTAAGACTCAGTTTGCTCATCTATGCAATGCGGATGATATGAGTATTAGAGATTTATTTGAGAAAAGAGATTTTGTAAACCATGAGGCATGATGAATCATTGTGGTTGTCAACTGATCTCCTTTTTTCTCTTAGCATCCATTGAATTCTCATGGTTCTTCTATGCTTCTTTTTGCTCATCCTTCTCCCACTTCTTAAATAGAAATGTCCACCAAAGTGGTCTTTATCTCTTTTCTCTATATATAATTTTATTCTTGGTTATTTTATTTTCTTGAAAGGCTTCAATTATCACTTCTATGAAGATAATTCTTAAATATCTATCTCCATCCTTAACTTCGATTCACAATTCCATGTGTATACTGGTCTACTCAAATAAAATATGTTCTCTTTGGTAATATGGCAGAGGCTACTTGTGTCAAACATAGATTTTTTCCAGTCTAATCATTCACAGTTCCTTTATAAATGATTCTCATGCAGAAAGAAGTCAAGGTTCATTGTCATCGTTTTTGTTGTTCGTCGGTTAGGTTTTTTTGTTTTTTGTTTTGTTTTTCAGGTTTGAATTGTGATTCTTCTACCTATCCCTTCTGTGACGCTTGGACCAATTAATTTTCCTATATTCTGTACCTAGATTTCCTTATCTATGACAATGAAGATTATTTTTAAATGTGTATTTCTCCTCTCAACTTCTATTAACAACTCCATCTGGATACTCATTGTCTACTCAAATAAAATATTTTCTCATTGGTTGTATGTTGCAATCTGTTTAGTCCAACAATGGATCTTTACTGATCATGGAGTCACTCATGAAAATTTCCCCTTGGCTTGATCAAAATAGTTAGAACTCTATTTCAGTTTTTTTATTTTTTTTTTTATTTTCTAGTTTCCAGACCAGCATCCATTGGGAAATTTACTCCCAGTATTGACAACCTCCTGGAATATTGACATTATTTAATCTTAGATCTTCTTGTTAGCATCTTATACAATGGTCCTGCTACACTGATCCTCATGTCCTGCAGTGACAATTACATTGCAAGAAGAATTCCATTCAGCTGGAAGAAAGCAATAGAAATTTAGTACTGTTATTAGTAGGCCAACATCTTAAAAATAACCTTTAAAAGAAATTTAAAAGAGAAACAAAATACTTATTTGTCCAGTTGCTATAAAGGACAAATTTCTCATTAGTTTCATTACTTTCATATCCATCATTTAAAAATGAGATACCATAAAGCACATTATGACAAAGATCTACCATCATTTACTGAGGCAAAATGGATTGGAATCACCTTAAACAGAAGAGAAACATCAACCTATCCTATGATTCTAGAAAGGTTTTGGAACAATGTATTTGAAATAAAAATTATAATTTCCCTCCTGTTTTCATGTCATTTTAATGATTATGTCTTTCAATAAATTTTATAAACACATTATATAGCAAAAATATTTTTATGTGTTTATCCTTTGGGAGAAATGAAATTTTTCTACCAATATATTCCATTTTTATTCCTTTAGTTGATTTGAAATAATTTATTCTGTAACCATTAATATATATTTTGTAAATATTTGTAATATTTTATATTATTAAGAATTTAGAAAAAATGTTTTTTTATTTATTAGTAGTCTCCCATTCTCTATTTTTAGTACAAAATCATTTATTTTATCTTTCGATCTTCCAAGCATGTCGATTTATCAAGCAATGCATGACAGTTGAACAACATATAGTAATTTTAAACATAATACAGAAAGCATTAGGAAATAATCTTTCTCTGTATAAAACAAGGATGGAGATCACATGAAAAGAGTAATAGATCTTTATGTGGTGTTTTTAACTAATAACACCAGGCAATATTACATTTTATCAAAGTCACCTATTTACTTTGAAAGATCTGCTAAAGTATCTTGGATTGTAAATAAAGTATAAATTAGTGGGAATGAGAAATATATTGCAAGAAAATTTGAAAATGGAAGAGATAATTTCACATTATGTGAAAATTAATTTGCATAAACCATCATGGCATAAGTATTAATTCTCTGGTTGTTGATTCTCTTCTTTCTGCAAAAAGCCTAGGCCGGCAATCATAGGGCAATCATACTTACCCAAAGAACAAAGCCTTTTGGCTGAATTTTGGTTTAGATAAACTTTGTTGTAATTGTAAAGAGTTCGACCTTGGGATACTTTATATTATTTTGTACATTGCTGTGGGGTATAAAATCATTACTGAAACTCTATAAAACAAGCTACTTTCTACTGATACCCACACTGTGATATAGATTGAGAGACAAACGCCTAAATCTTCTGCCTCCCTGTTTAGTCTCCCTGAAGCAACCACCACAAAGCTAATTAGGAAGGTCTCCCTTGGGAGATTTTTCCTGATAATTTCTAGCTTTACAACATATATAATATATATATATAGCTTCACAATACATCATACATACATACATACATATATATATATATATTTATGACTAATTTATTTAAGTGATATATTGTCTCTCTTTAGATTAGAAATTACTCCCATGTGGCAATCTTCCTGTAGCTAGGTGCAACAGTGGTTAAGAGTTCAGGACCTGGAGTTATGTAAACCTAAGTTCAAACCCTGCCTTTTGCACTTGTTAATGTCATGTTGGATAAGTAACTGAATTAAGACTACTTCTGCCTTAATTTCCTCATCTGTAAAATACGGGTAGTAATACTACCTATAACAGAGAGTTGTTATGAAGGTCAAATGAATTAACAAATGTAAAACTCTTTGAAATGTTTAAAGCTATTTAAATTCAAATGCTACTTTTTTATTGCTTGTGAGCTCCAAACACTTTATTCCCTTCTTCCAGCCACAATAGAGATATTTCTTTGATAAAATTCCACTACTTAAAGAAATAGAAAAAAAAATTACCATCACAAAGTCCAAGAGATCCTGACCCTATTGGACTGGCATACTTTACTCTTCCTTCTGTAAATACTATGGTTTCCAGAATAATTTATAGTCTTACCCTGACAATTTTGTGACCACTTTAGATGTTATGATGAAAAGGACTGGAGAAGTGTCAAACATTGCCATCATTATTTGAGATCTGTCAGTGTGCTCTGAATATGAGAGAGCGCAAATGAAGAAGAGATTATAATCCAAAAAGAAGGTAGTCCATAGGTTACATCATTTATCAATCAATTTCAAGTCTTGACATTCAGAAGGCATACTATTGTGGATATATTCTTTCCCCACCCTTTCTTTATACTTTAAATTTTGCTAAACAGAAAGAATATCTATAGAGTCTACTCAATGGGGGATAATTTAAGGAAAAAGTCATCCAGACTTTCTGTAGTATATGTGAAAATATATTTTCCACCTTGAATTTATGTGAACCTATGGATCAATGCCTTAGAATATATAATAGAAAATATCCCTGACTTAAAATAGATTTTCATATGTATTCTCACTTAGGAAGAGTAGTAATTTATATTAAATGAGGGATCAAATTTCTAGTTCAATTCCCTTTAATATCTGTGGTAATTATAATCAGAATGACAAAAAAGTATATCTATATAGGCATGTGAACTGCAGCTTCTCCTAATAGGTCTCATGAGGGTACCAGTATTTCTCCCACTTTGCTGCATTCTCTAGACACATTATAAAAGAGTGGAGATCCAGAACCTCAGGACAACTATTTAGGGTGACTGATTTTACCTAAAGAACTGTCTTTGGAAGAATGGAGGGTGAAAAAGTTTGGTTGGCAAAGACCCCGATATACACAGGAGGGCCTGATGTACAGGTTCTTACACCTGCTTTTCTAAAAGGAAAGCAACTTTTGAGGGATCAATAATCACTTTAATCAAGCACATATATCATTCACTTATTTCAGGGAGAAAGTCAGCACCCTAAACTTCAGAAAAAATAGAAAGAGAGAAACAAATATCAATCAACAGACAGATCCAACTGTCATATACACACACACACACACACACACACACACACACACACACACACACACACACACACATATATATATATATATATGGTTATCACAGAAAGAAGCACTAACATCTGGGTTTTCACAGCCAGGTGCCTCTAACACTTCCATTGAGCAAATCTCAAAGCAAAACCTCACCTCAGAATATATGCTTTTCACAGTCAGAGGACATCACAGCCCTTGAAAACTGGTGCCTCATTAGAAAATAACAAAAGGCCCCAGTCAAGCTTCTCTTAATGAGCAGGCCCATTAATGGGTGGGGAAGATCTTTAACTCTCTGATTAACATTACAGTTAGTCTTCTATAAAATGGATCAAAATTGATCTAGGAACGTGATACTGATGGGTAGTAGTTTTTGAAAATCAGTTGTTAGCTGCATATTGGGTTTTGGTAGAGACTAAACAACTGACTCTGGGTCATGAGGTAATATTAAGGTCTGGAAGCTCTAATATGACTGGGTAATGAGTACCCCAACTTCTCACAGATTTGGACAAGTTCAAGAGGCTAGAATAATTAAATTCAAATGGTACATTTAAAATAGATCTAAAACAGACAAAACTGGAGTTTATACTTTACATGAATCTATCACAAACTTGGATACTGAGGGAAATGATACATCCCCTGAACCAAAGAAACAGTTGTTACAGTTCTTGGTAAAATGGAATGAGTAATATGATGAATTGGCTGAAGAACAAAAGAGACATGCATGGTTTACTGATGGAACAGCAAAACATTTGTGCCACAAAAGACATTGGAATGTGGGAACCTATAAGTCATATACTAGGTAGACTTTGGAATGTACAGGCACAGGTGGAAGTACTCAATATACTGAACTTATAGCAGTATATCAAAATATCAAAACAGCACAAGCAAGATGGTGCCATATATTCACTGATTCACGGACAGTAGCTAATGGGTAAACTTCATGGATGTCCATGTGGAAAAATCAAAATTGGGAAATTCATGGCAAACAAGTCTGAGGCAAAAATTATAGGAAGATACACCTATGGTATGTGTCTTTGGTTACCAATTCATCAGTTTTAATGCAGATGTTCATGTGGCCTGCACCACACCAGAATATGAGTACAGTACACATGCTGGTTGACTAGCAAACATTGTTACTTAACCTATTGTCCCTATTCTGACACCAAGTGATCATCTAGCACTATCAAAATGGGGCCATCAAATGACTGACCATTTAGGAGTCAAGGTGACACAAAAGTGGGCACCAGACCAAGGTATTAGTTTTTCTCATTTATTTTTAAAACAAAGAGCAGAAGAATTTTATATATGTCATTTGGAAAAGAAAAAAACTATTCCTGGGGTAGTAGCTGGAGAGATAGCAAGGGGAAAAGTATCAGTCCAAATTTGGCAAATACATTATATTGGACCCCTACCCCAAGATAAAAAGCAAATTTATATGTACTTGTCTTGACACCTATTGAAGTGTACTAGTGGCTTGTCCCTATAAGAATGCAACCCAGTAAAGCCTTGGGAATGGCTTTGTTCCCTACAGTGATAATGTATATTGACTTCTTGGTTACTGTGATGGATTTGACTTTGTGATGTCTGAATAAATGTTTTTATCCTGCCTTCTGTATGTTACACTTTACTATAAAGTATGGCATACTTTGAGATTCAGAACTATGCCAGTACATTCTTAGTTGCCCCCAGTGCTGTGAATATTACCTTGGTGATACACCTCCCATGCTTTTCATTGAGATCAAATGAGTTAATGTTTGTAAAATGCTTTGTAAATTTTAAAGCTCTACATAAATGCTAGCTATTAGATGCTATGACAATGAAAGGAGTTTTGACAGCAGACAGAGATCATGGAACTAAATAACTGGGTCCTTCATATATGAGGGAAATGAGACCCTCTACATAATTCAGATTCCTAAAAAAATGATCATTCCCCTCCCCCACTATGACCTCAGTATTTACATCCAACACCAAGGAGCTAATTGAATGTCCCTTAAAGGTGGATATAGGTCCTAGGTGTCTGAAGAAACAAGATAATAGCAATTTCTCACCACTTTTTCTCTCCCACCTGGTGCTGTCTCAACAACGAACAGGTCCAATTTGGGGTAGATAGGAAATAGACTTAGTCGTTAGCCTCTCATTAGGTCTTCTTTCTGAATCCCCCAATATTGTTCATTCATGCTATTCCTTTGCTGAAAATTTCTCAGTACCTCCCTTTTTCCTACTAAGTAAATTAGCTTTGTTCTACAAATGAAATGGAATATAATTGTACCAAAGGAAATTATAAAAATTAAAAGTCAGAGAAACTTGGGAAAGCTCATATGAACTGATACAAAGATAAATAACCAGAAATAGGAGAATGATATACACATAAAGGAAAAGAATGCTAAATCATTAAAAATTCTGAGTTACACAGAAGCAGCTGGTTGATACAATGGGACCTGATAATAGGAAGACCATGGTCAAATGAGTTAACCTTTATCTTCCTTAGTTTCCTCAGCTGGAAAATGGGGGACACAACTAGTACCTACCTTCCAGGACTTTTGTGAGAATCAAATAAGATTGTATAAGTACAGCACTCTGCAAATTTTAAAGCCCTATATAATTGTGAACCATTATTATTGTCATCATTAATCAATCATTACGTTAAAAGATTAATGATGAATCAATCTTCCTGCCATTCAGAGTAGAGAAGTTGGACCAGAGGTGTGAAATGAGGTAATATTTTATATTTTTTTCATTGTAGTGATTTGTTTTACTTTTATAACCAGTTCTTTTGACGTCATTTACAGGGGCATGGTCAGAGTTGGTGGCATGAGAGATAAAGTCAAAGAATCGAGAGTCTATTTGATAGTTGTTTTTCTAAGATTCCCTAAACCTTCAATAGACTTGGACATGCCCTGGAAAAGATTCCACAGAGTATCTAAGACCAAGAGTAGGGAACCTGTGAACTCGAGGCCACATGTGGCTCTTAATAAAAAGATTTGTTCTGAAAAACTTGCACTCAGTCAAAGGGCCATACTTGAGTACCTAGAGGGCCACATGTGAATTCAAGGCTGCAGATTCCCCATCCCTGGTCTAAGACTCTAAACCAAAAAGGGTTTATGAAGAAAATGAGGAAGACACAAGAAGAAAGAGGGTACCACAAAGATAACCCAAGTCATCAAGTCATTTGGAGAAGTGGGACTCAACTGAGGGACTAGAGTGACCCTAACCTGCTCTGGATCATACTTCCTTCTCCCCCTTCTTGTTTCAACCCTAGGACTGGATTAGAACATTTTTATTATGCTCACGTTGACATGACATATACTAAAACTGGAAAGATACAGGGAAAATTATCATGGCTGACATGCACATACATGAAGCATTCCCTATTTCTAGAGATGGGAGAAAGTTTGGAACTCAAAATCTTATGGAATAGAATGCTGAAAGCTAAAAAAATTAAAATGAATTTTAAAAATTAAAAAGAAAGATTGCTATTGTAAATATAAGACATAAAGAATTTAATGGGCTAAAGAGAAATTTGGAGAAGAGCTTTTTTTCTTTCTCCTCCCCTTTACCCCCTCCATAGAGAGATAGGACTTAACTGCGAGTGGTAAATAAAGTGAACTAATATTGTAAGATGAAGTGGTTCCTAGAAGGGGGTGAAGGTTGGCATAAAAAGAGAAAGATGGGGGAGGGAGTAAATAAAGGGGGAAAAGGAACACAGGGAGGGCATATGGGGGAGAGAAAAAGGAGGAGAGTGAAAAAAAAGATAATCTAAATGATTCTTAGAACTATTATCAAGATTATACAAGTATTCCTTTTATATGTACATACATGCTACAGTTAAGACCAAACTTCAATATCTTTTAAGGGTGGCAGCCCATTTTCATACCTCAGGTCCTATTCATTTTACACATGGAAGTTACAATAACTACCAATTTGTTACAAGGACGGTCTCCATTGGTTGTAGATGAGGTGGGGCTAGGGTGGGATGAGTGGGGTTCATGGGAAGTGACAGAGATGAAAAAATAAAAAGATAAGAGCATCAGTATGTAACCACATAATTTCTGAGGATCCTTATCCCAAATCCTTCTAATAAAAATGAGTTGAGTCTTTAAGTAAGACTCTATCTCTCCCTCAGAGTTCTAAGGTCACCCCTGAGGAGTTGGGCTGGGGTTATCATTCTCTAATGTCATCTACTTGAGTCCTAACTAATGTGATTTTCCTCATAGATAGTCCAGTAAGATTAATTCAGTATTTTCTAAGGTTGTACAATTAGAACAAGATGCAAAACATCTTTCCAAAAGTTTATGACACACTGACCAATAATTACATACAAAGTCAGGGAGAAAATGAGTTCAAAATTAGAGAATATATGTGGGAAAGTGTCCCTTAAGAATTCCTGGTTCCTAGGAGTCTTATTTGCCCATTCATGGGCTGCTCAAGAAGTTCTCCTTAGACATGGTATATCATTTCTTAGTCAGTTTCTTTGTAGAACTATGACCCTAGATCAAGTTCATCAGACTGTTATCAGCTGATCTGTGACTTTGCCTAGGACACTGATGAGAAGTTTACATGCACAATAGCCTTCAAATTTTTCAAACAGTATTTTCACATTTTGAAGCCAAATACTATAGAGGAAGAAGAGGAAGAAGGTCTAGGCCAAGGTTGAAGTTGAGGCCTTTTCTTCCCTCATGATCTCCCAGAACATGACCCTAGGATATGAGTTGGTCTTCCTTTATGCCTTTATTCATTTGTTCTTTATTCTTGTAATGCCCTCTTTCCCCTTCTTTGCCAGGAATATGCCTATCTGTCCTTGAAAATCCAACTCAAAAGCACTCAAATTCAAATGCTTACCTCCAGGAAGTTTCCCCTTCTCTTCCTGTAACACCCATTACTACTCCCTTTTGAATTTCACCTTCACCAATATCATTGTTTACTATAGCGATGGATGTGAATATAGTACGCATATGTGTGTTTGGTGTGTGTGTTATCCGCCTACCAGCCTACAACCTTCATGCAGACATCAGCATTTTGTTTCTCTATGAACAGTTATTTTGGTTCTCTGTACCTAGTAGGTACTTGTTAAACGCTTATTTTATAAGTTTAAATTGGATGGTTCCTATTTAAGGGTCCCTAGAACCTGGGTCCATGTAGTTTTCTGTTGTTGATAGCATTCTTCATCATAGCATCACATGCAAATCCAGTGTTTCAGGTAGCACCCCGCATCTTCTCTCTCCCAGTTCAAACCTCTTTTTTGCGTTCCTTTAACAAACTGTTTTCAGTTGATAATACTAAGTTATCATGCTTCTTATTCAAATTAATACAGTCTCATTTTCAGAGGGACTTCCTGGAGATATTAAACTTACCAGAAGGTTTAATTCTAATAGTTGGAATTACAGGAAGCACAGCTGGCTGGTGGTGAAATTATTAGAAGTCTCAGTTGGATAAAATGCTTCTTCTATCTCTAAAATCACAAAACATAGATCCTGCTCAGAGAACTCTGACCAATTGGTATGATGGCCTTACTCAGATTATCTGCAGCATCCATGGGAACCAGTATAATGGGATGGAAAAAGCACTGAATCTGTAGTTAGAGACCTGGAATTAGAATTAATTAATTAATTAATTAATTCTGATTCTTCCTTAAATAAAGTAACATTTCTAAAGGGCATTAAGGTTTTCAAAGTACTTTACAAATACAGCCTCATCTCATTCTCATAACAAGCCTAGAAAGTAAATTATATCCCCATTTTACAGATGAGGAAAGTGGGGTAGACAGGACTTAAGTGATTTTCCCATGGTCACAAAACTAGTGTGTTTGAGAATGGATTTGAACTCAGGTCTTCTTGACTCCAGTCCAACTGGTGACTGCTATAGCTATCTGCCTTTTTATTACTTGTACAACTTTAGACAAGTGACTTCCTCTCCCTGAACCTCAGTTTTACCATCCACTAAATGAATCATAGAATCCCATGATTAGAATTACCATAATATCAGGCTCGAGTACACAATGCATAGTTCAATTTCAGTAACTTGCATGATTTAGAATAAGTTTATAACTCAAAACCAGAAATTATTTCTCTTAAAAGGAAGCCTCTGCTGGTAATTATATGATACATCCTTCTTCTTTAGCTGCTAGCCATGCTGCTAGCCTTCTTGTTTTATCTCATCAGAGTTTCTTCTTCTGTATCCACTTTAATGACAAGGAGGGAATGAACAGCATCATTTTCCATCATTGCATCCCTGGAACTTACAAATAGTATGTACCCAAGAAATATTGATAAACACACAAGTATTATTATCCTGATTTTGTAGATGATGATATAAAATTAAATGATTCAACAAGCATATTTTAAGTGATTCTTAAATATCAGCTACTGAAGATGTGCATATGAAGAATAAAACAATTTCTGCTCCTAAGAAACTTTCTATCAGAAGACACACATACATACATACATTCGTGCCTACATACATACATAAATCCTACATATGTGTATGTGTGCAATAAATGCATGAGAGCTAAGGAAGGGGGATGCTAGCAGTTGGATAAATGAAGAGAGTCTTTATGCAAAAAGTGGTACTTGAGCTTATTCTTAAAGAAAAAGTTTCTATGAGACAGAGGTAAGGAAGAAATGAATTCTAGTCATGAGGGATTCCATCTAAAAGCACAGAGAAGGAAGATCCAATACCATGTGTAAAGAACAGAACAGAGAGAAAACAGATTTAGCTGTATTATAGAGTATGAGAAGGGCAATAATGTATAATGAGGTTGGAAAAATAGATTGCGACTTCTCCGTGAAGGGCTTTAAAAGAAAAATATAAGAGTTTATTATATCCTAGAGGCTATAGGGAAACAATGAAGTTTGATGAGGAGTGACATCATTAGGTCTGCACTTAAGTAAATTGCTTTGGGACATGTGGGTAGATGGACTGAAGTGCAGAGATACAACCCAGAAAAATAACAATTAGAAGGACATTTCTATACTCTTTAGGAGAGGCACTGTGAAAGTGAGCTAAGGCATTGGCTGTGTGAGTTGAGAGAAGGATACAGCTGCAAGAGATATCTAGAGATAGAAATGACAAGATTTGGCAATTCATTAACTGTATGGGGTGATGGAGAGGAAGGAGTTGATGACAATAAGGTTACAAACCAGGGAGACTGGAGGAATGGTGGTAATTTCAACAGTAAAATATTATATGGACTGAGGAAAAAGTCATTTGACAATTAAGAAGACATTTGTTAATCACAAAGAATGTGTAGTAGACAGATATTCTGTTAAACCTCATGGCAAAGTAATGATGCATTCATCATTATGGATGTGGGGGGAAAAGCTATAAAATTAAATTACTCTTGAAAATTTACCAGAGAAGGGGGAAGAAGAAAGGCTGTAATTTTAAGGAATGTCATTGTCAAAGTAAAGCTTTTATTTGTATTGTCCTTTAGTATTTGGGGTGCAGTACTATGGAAGGATTCAATAGACAAAGAACAGAGATGAAAAATTGGAAAGGGAAAATATGAGATCAATATGAAGCAGCAAGGAAATTAACCTTGGTAATAAAGGTCATCTTATCCAATGAGATTGGAGAAAAGGAAAATTGAATGATTAAATATTATCATTTTTAGATGTCTAGGAGGAAACATGAAGAAGTTGAAATGTGACCTATCTTAATAAAGCAGAAAGAAAAGTCATCTGATAAATGAATAGGCATTAGAATGGGTATTTATGGTAGAAGAAATAGATAATTTGGAACAATCACTCTACCTAGTATGATAATCAGCAGTGGTGAATAAAAGGATTACTGGTAAAAAATGAAGACCAGCTGAGTCCAACAGTATGAATGTGAAAAGGACTCAGTGAGGATATTTCTTTTGTACTTCTTTTAAAGCTTGGTTGATCACTTTGAAACACTAGAAGTAAAGAGATGTTATGGTAGGGTTGAGCCAGTAAGGAATTAGAGGATTGGAAACAACAGTAGAGTAAGAAGGCAAGGGATTCAGAGATGGAGTAAAGTACCATAGTGGAAAGAGTTGGGCCAAATCTTTATAGGGAAGGAAATACAGTCAGGACTGGAATTTTTAATGAAGAAGTTCAAGTCATAAGTTAAAACATTCTAACACTTGGAGATATTTAAAAGTATAGTAATTGGTTCCCAATAACTAGAATTCTATAATTGGCAGGTTGATGGTATTGTGAATAGCACTAGATTTGGAGACAGGAAGGCCTGACGTCCAGTCTTGTCTCAGCTATTTGTGAGCTGCATGACCATTATTTTCTGTCTGCCTATCTTTTCTCATCTGTAAAAAGGGATAAAATATTGCCAGGTTGTTTGTTGTTGTGAAGATCAAGTGAGATAACAGAAGTAAGCATTTTGTAAACCTTAAAAGGCCATATAAATGTTGCCATGATTATCATTAATATTATTACCAATTGTAAGACAGATAATATTTCATGATAGAGACTGTACAAAGGATTAATTTATAAAAAAAATTATTTTTAGTTTCCACAAGCTTTTGAGTTTTAAATATTTGCTGCATCTCTTCCTTCTCCCCTCCCCAAGAGGGCATGGGATTTGATATAGACTCTACATATACATTCATATTAAACACATTTTCCATTAGTCATGTCGTAAACAATGGGATTAACCACGAGAAAGAAGAAACAAAATAACGAGAGAGAGAGAGAGAGAGAGAGAGAGAGAGAGAGAGAGAGAGAGAGAGAGAGAGAGAGAGAGAGAGAATAAATAATATGTTACAATCTGAATTCAGACTCTGCAGCTGTTTCTCTGGATGTGGATAGCATTGTCCATCATGAGCCTTTTGAAGTTGTCTTAGAATGTCTCATTATTGAGAAGGACTAAACCTGTCAAAGTTAGTTATCCCATAATGTGGCTGTAACCATATACAGTGTTCTCCTGGTTCTGCTTACCTCACTCAGAATCAGTTAATACAAATATTTTCAGGTTTTTTCTGGAGTCTACCTGCTCATCATTTCTTATAGCACAATAGCATTCCATTCCATTCATATGTCACAACTTGTTCAGCCATTCCTCAATTGATGAGTATCCCCTTAATTTCCAATTTTTTACCATCACAAAAAATAGCTGTTATAAATATTTTTGTGCATGTGGTCCTATTCCCATTTTTATGATCTTTTTGAGATACAGCCCTAGAAGTGGTATTGCTGGGTCAAAGGCTATGTGCATTTTTATAGCCCTTTCTGTGTAGTTCCAAATTATTCTCCAAAGTGTGGTTCACAAAGATTTGTTCACAACTCTCACAACAATGCATGAGTGTTTCAATTTTCTCACATTTTCTCCAGTATTGATCATTTTCCTGTTTTGTGGTAGCTCAGAGTTGTTTTGATTTGCATAATATAACTCTTTTAGATGACATTTCTGATACCTTCCAGTTCTAAGACAGTATGAAAACAGTAGTAAATATACATTATAATATCTACAATAGATCTTGAAAAAATATAAATAACCATGTTCAGGCACTTGTTCAGGATCAAAGATGGAAATTTTTTTTTAACTTTTGCTAGTTTGTAATCATTTGTTTTCTTTCCCCTTGCCCCATATATACTTTTTTTCAGTATAAGGAAATGTTCCCGGATTAATCCTTTGATGTAACAAAGAGGTTTCTGCTATAATGGCTGTCAGGGAAGGCTTGCCTTTACTTTGCATTCTGATTCTAGTGTTTGTAGTGATCTGAGAGCTAATTACCTGGTGGATATCCAGAGTGATAACATGAGGAAAATGATACTTGACATTAATAATAGCATTATTAAATCTTAGTAGTTGGACCAAATGATGTTTAAAATTCCTTTCATCATTACATGAAGTTTAAAATCCTCCAAAGCATTCCCAACAAGTGATCATTCAGTACTCTCTTGAAGACCTCTAGTGGAAGGAATTTGATATTACCTGATACAGTCCATTTCATTTTTGGATAGCTTCATTCTTAGTTGTCATTACAATTTATTCATATTTGGAAAACATCAAATATTTGCAATTGTGATTTCTTGACAAATGTTGCTGGGTGATTTTTTCATAAACAAAAGAACCTAGTATTCAAGGATTTGAGGCCAGATTATGAAATCTGTAATAATATGCCATTCATTCTGCCATGTTTGTAAATGATACTCAGATCTTGAGATCTGGGGCATTTCGTGTAGTCTAGAGTACAGTAAGTTCCATATAATTCAGCACACTTTATGACTCTGAGGAAAAATAAATTGCCATCTCCATCCACTTCCTGGTCAAGATTTGTTAGCAGTGTTGTCAATGATATCTCATATTGCTAAGGCCTCATTACTGTTATAAAGTGTACTAGATCATTCACTAGCATCCTGTGAAACATTATCATAAATTTAGCTATCCTTTTCTAAGTAAAAGAGAAGTGCTGATCCAATGTCTTAGGCTTGCTCATATACAAATTCTAGTATCAGATAGGAGACATATATGAATAAAAATCTATGCCATAACAATATAACACAATACTGGCAGACCTTGGTAATGGGAGAAAAATCTGGAAATACCTTTACAAAAGGAAGAAGCAAAATGAAAGAAAAAAATGCTACAAACTAATTATACTTATGTTAGAATGAATAAAAATTTCTTATACGAATTTAGAAAGGATGACTAAAAGAGTATTTTGGGCATTTTATCGGATGAAATTATTACATTTTCAATTTAGGTTGCCCTGAAGCAAATTTAGTTGCTTTTGCTGCTGTCTACTTTTAAAATAAAACTTTAAACATTCATAGTTTCTTTATTTTTAAGTGTTTCAGTTAGGCAACCCTAAATTAAAATGGAACTCACTGAAGAAAAACTTGTAAAAAAAGATGAAAACTTCTATTATCAAAGGCATGAAGTTCTGATATAAATTCAGGTGGATATGACCACTGTGCCTCAGTGCCCCATCTGAAATACTATTTCATACCTACCTCAATGCCTTTTATATAGTACGACCATAATAAATTCTAGCTGATTTAAATAGAATCTTTCCTTTGCCCCCTTCATACTCTAAATTCATAGTTATCTGTGTTAGTGTTACATAACCCCAATAAAATGTAAACTGCTTTAAAACAGGGACTATTATTTTTTGTCTATGTATCTATGGAGCATAATAAATGCACCAATAAATATTTGAATTGAGATGGACTAAGGACTACCACGATTCAATGAATTATCTCCATAGTCACCTAGCCTCATGTACTTGAGGTCACTTTTGTGACACTCCCCCTTCAGAGAGAGAGAGAGAGAGAGAGAGAGAGAGAGAGAGAGAGAGAGAGAGAGAGAGAGAATTTGGTATTTCAGCATTGATATGTCTTTCTTAACTTGATATTTTGCTCTTAGAATCCCATGCCAATCAACCCAACTCATGCTTTGTGTGTCTTGTATCTGTTACCCTGAATCTGATGTTTCAACTCCCTCTTCAGTTTTCCAACCATTCTGTCCGTTTGTGATTTAGAACCTCAAACTTCTATTACTATCTACTATTGATTCCAGTGAAGCCCCATCCTTGACCAACCAAATGATCAGGAATCCCCCACTTCTCAATTTGTTTTAGCTAGGCCCTGGCAGGTGTACTGAATCATAAGCCAAAACTCCTGATTATCCTAACTCCTCTTCTGTAGAACTGAAGGACAAAAGTGAAGTTGTGGTCTAATCATCTGTTCTTTTATCAGAAACTCATTGGTTTGTAACTAATCCTTCTAATCTTGAGAAATATAACAGGGAACTGAAAACTCCCTCTGTTCCCCCCCCCCCATCAATGTAAATAGCAACTATTTCTTACTGTGGTCATTTCTATCTGAGAGTGACTTGAATTCTAATGATAAAGTATTGACTAATACTATAGGAGAACTATGTGAAATGTGACTGTATTTTAAAAGGGATTGATTCTGTCAATAATATGTGCTACCTCCTTTTTTTCCTCCCTGATCCTCTTTGCCCTCTAAGGTACACATTAAAGAAAACTGAACTCATCAGAACCATGCTCGACCTTCAGAATGAAGTGAAGTATTGTTACCTAATGTTATGACAGTAATTTATCTACTCATGTTGATATTAACCATTGACTTACACACAAAGTAATGACTATAATGGAGTCACCACTAATGAAATTGCTTTGTACCTCCTAAAAATATCTCTGAGTATATTCTGTCACTTTCATTCCCATTTTTCTGCTTTGAAAGCTTCTGCTATTTTTTTTAAAAAAAGCATAATAATTGGTTTAATAAAATATATTCATGTTGTTGTGCAATTGTTCTATCTGGAAATATATTTACTAGACTTAAAAATGTCCATCAAACCTGATACATTTTGATGTAGAAATCAGTATTGCCTAAGTACTTGACATCATCTCCTACTACATTTTTTCTCCAACTAAGGTAAAGAGGTGACTCTGTTCCTTTCCAAAGCTAATGTCAAAACATCTATCTTTGATACAATTTTCTCCTGTTTTCTGTAGCAGATTACTGCCACTATCATCACCTCTCTCTAACATTTTTCCTATCCCCATCTAAGAGTCCTTTCACTAATGTTTACAAACACACTCTCCCATCATATGATCACACAAATGATAAGTAGTTTTCAGTCACTTTTCTAAATTCTGTGGTTTTGATGATATGTGATTTCAGAGAAACCTAAAAAAAAAAAAAAGACTTACATCAAGCAATATAAAGTAAAATGAGCAGTACCAGGAAAACATTGTACACAGTAACAACAGTACTATACAATGAATACTGTGAATGTGTATTGCTTTTCTCAGCAATACAATGATATAAGACAATCCCAAAGGACTCATGATGAAAAATGCTATCCACCTACAGAAAAATAATTGATGGTATTGTAGTGTTCATTTCTTTTTTTTATAATAATATTTTATTTTTCTCTCATCACATGTCAAAACAATTTCAATATTGATTTTTTTAAGATTTTATTTCCAAATTCTATTCATCTTTGCCTATCCTTTCCCCTCCATGAGAAGGTAAACAATCTTATATAGGTCATACACATACAATCATGGAAAATACTTTCACAGAAAACATTTTGTGTAAGAAAATTCAAACAAGAAAGAAAGAGAAAGAGAAGGGAGGGAAGGAAGGAAGGAAAGGAGTGAAGGAGGGAGAAAGAAAAGAAGGGAGAGCTCTTTTGAGGGGCAGAGCCAAAATGGCAGTGTGAGAGCAATTACTCACCTAAGCTCTAGGATAAACTCCCTCAGATACCTCTAAAAAGAGAATCTGAACAAATTTTAGAGAGGCAGAATCCACTAGGAAACAGAGTGTGGCAAATTTTCAGCCCAGGACAGTCTAGAAGGTCCACGGGAAGGAGGAGCACAGAGCACACAGGTCAAAGGTTGTACCAGCAGGGATCCCCACAATAGAAAATTCAAGCAGGGAACACTGCGGGGTCAGAAGCAGCCGCAGCAGTGTGGATTCTCAAATGTATCAATCCAAGATAGGAAGCCAGTGGAACTGAGTGAGAGAGAAGCACAGAACTCCAGGTAATAGGAACAATTGTTCCTGAGACTATCAGTCCACAGAATAAATGTCAGTAAGTAACCTATTTGAACTTCTGCTAACCAAGATGGCAGGGTGATCTGGAAATGCTCTCCACCTCCCCTTGTTAACCTTGAAAAATTCAGAGAGTATTTTCCCAGGAAAAATTCTAGAATTATGAGATTAGCTGAAGGGGTAAACAGTCTCTTAGTACATGAGGCTAGAAAAATTGCAAAGGTTTATTCCCTATTGCTGTGACTGAAGGGAACCAGTGCAGGACCAGAGCTGTACCAGAGAGTCCCACCCCAGCAAATCTAAAGGAGATCCTGAGCCACAGGGTGGTGGAGCCCAAAGCACCAATGCCAAGACCCCAGGTGCACCTAGCACAGCCAGGGAAATCAGGAAGACACTAGCAAAAACAAAATTCACCAACACTGAGCCTATTTGTGCTCTAGCTCAGGAGAGAAGATATCTTGCAGCCAGACCAACCCTCCCCTGTACATAGCACAGTGAGCTTCAGAATGACTCTGGGGAAATTCAAAAATACTTCACCTGGCCTCTGCTCTGACACACCAGTCAGCTCAACACCAGGTAACAAGTAGCATTCTAGCTTTAAACTGAAAGAACCAGAGGCCACAATACCTAAAGATTCAAGTTTCAAGCACAAGAAGTGAGGGACAGAGCCCTTTGTGACCCAGAAGCAGAGATCTGCTTTAAAAGTCAAGAAAAAGTCAATCATCATGAGCAGGAAGCAAACCAGAAAAGAATATAGAATATTACTATGAGAATCAGGACCAAGCCATGAATACTAAAGAGTTCTGCATTGAGACTGCACTCCCATTTGAAATTTCAGAAGAGAATACAAACTGGTTTCAAGCCCAAAAAAGCATTCTTGGAACAGCTTAAGAAGACCTTAAGAGAGGGAGAAGAAAAATTAGTCAAGGATTCTAAAAATAGAAAAAAGAATTAATTGAAGAGAACAGCTCCTTAAAAAGAAAAATTGGACAAATAGAGAAGGTAGTACAAAACCTAACTGGACAAAATGATATCTTAAAAGGAACAACTAGGCAAATGGAAAAAGAGATGCAAAAGTGAACTGAAGAAAACCATCTATTAAAAACTAAAATTGGTCAAGAACAAGCTAATGACTCTATGAGACACCAAGAATCAGTCAAACAGATTCTAAAGAATGAAAAAAATTTAATAAAATGTAAAATATCTCATTGGAAAAACAAGTGACCTGGAAAATAGATACAGGAGAGAAAAATCTAACAATTATTGGTCAACTGGAAAGTCATGATGAAAAAATAAAGAGCCTGGACCATATCTTCCAAGAAATCATCAAGGAAAATTGCCCAAAGGTCCTTGAGTGAGAGAGCAAAATACTGATTGAAAGAATCTACTGATCCCCTCCTGAAAGACATCCCAAACTGAAAACACCACGGAATATTGTTTTCACATTCCAGAGCTATCAAGTTAAGTAGAAAACACTGCAAGCAGACAGGAAAAAACAATTCAAATATCGAAAAACTACAGTCAGGATCATGAAAGGGCCTTGCAGCTTCTAATTTAAAAGATCAGAAGGACTGCAATATGATATTCTATAAGGCAAAGGAGCTTGGAGTACAACCAAGACTCAACTACCCAGCAAAACTGAACATAGTATATCAGGCAAGGAGATGGGCATTCAATTAAATAAGGGATTTCCAGACTTTCCTGAAGAAAATGCCAGAATTATATAGAAAATTTGATCTTCAAATACAACTCTCAAGAGATGGATAAAAAGGTTAAAAGGGGAAAAAAAACGTGTTATTCAATATGGGCAAACTGTTTACATCCCTATAAGGTAAGATGATAATTGTTAATCTTGAGAATTTTATATTTATTATGATATTTAAAAGGGATAAACATAAATAGAGGGAGTGGGTATAAATTAAATGATGTGAAAATAAAAAATGTGAATTAAGGGTGCAAATGGATTGTAACTGGACAGGTGAGAAGGAGGAGACAGAAAAAGGTAAATTACATCACAGGAAGATGCAGAAAACATATTAGAGCTGAGGTGTAGAGGGGAAGGGTGTGAGGACCGTTTCAGACTTGCTCTCATCTGAATTATTTCAACGAGGGAACAGCAAACTCAGTTAGGTATAGAAATTTCACTTGCCTAATAGACAATAGGAGGGGAAAGGTGAAAGAAAAGGGAGGGGAGTTAAAAGGGAGAGAAGACTTAGCAAGGGAAAGGGAGAATAAAAAGGAGGGGGGCTGATAGAAGAGAGTGAGGACTGAGTGAGGCAGTGACCAAAAATTAAAACTCTGTCATGGAGGGGAAGAGAGAAGGGAGAACTAAAAGCATAAACGAGGGGGAAATGAGATGGAGGAAAAGACACAGATAGTAATCATAACTGTGAATGTGAATTGAGTGAACTTTCCCACGGTTAGTTGTTGTCCTTTGTCTTTGAAGAGGACCAAAATGACATCACTACTGTAAAGTGAAATTTCAGTGTGTCCATCTGTGGCTGATCAGACCAATATGAGCTTGGAATGCTCTATCATAAGTTGGGCACAGTCATTGCGTTTGAATATTTGAGGTAGATATCCCAAAGGCATCCTGCGTTGACTTTGTGCTGTCTCAATTCTGCTTTGCTCCAAGAGCACTGCACTTTTTCTTATGTGGGTATGCCGTGTTGAGCAGTCCTGTGCGACTGTCTCCCATGTTGCACAGTCAAATCCAAAGTTCTTTAGGAAACTCTTCAGTGTACTTGTATCATTTCTTCTGGCCACCATGTGATTGCATTCCCCATGCAAATTCTCCATAAAATAGTCTTTTTGACAAGCATACATTTTGCATTTGAACAACATGGCTAGTCCATCTGTGTTGTGCTCTCTGAAGCATAGTTTGAATACTTGGCAGTTCATCTCCAGCAAGGACTTCAGTGTCTGGTACCTTATCCTCCCAGGTGATCCTCAGAATTTTCCTAAGACAGTTAAAATGGAACTGATTCAGTTTCCTGGCAAGGCACTGGTAGCCTAACTATGTTTCACAAGCATACAGCAATGAGAACACCACAGTAGCTCTGCAGATCTGCAGTTTGGTAGTCAGTCTAATATCTGTTCTCTCCCAGATCTTTCTTCAGAGCCTCCCAAACACTGAGCTAGCTCTGGCAATGCATGCATCAACCTCATTGTCAATGTGCACATCCCTGGAAAGTACACTACCAAGACAAGTGATCTTATCCACAGCATTTAAAACTTCTCTATTTGTTGTAACCAATGGTTCCATGTATAGATGGTGTGGTGGTGGCTGATGGAGCTCCTGTGTTTTTTTGGTATTAATTATTAGGCCAAAATTAGCACAGGCAGCAGAGAATTGATCCATATTTGTTGCTTCTCAGCTACAGAGGCTGCATTGAGTGCACAATCATCAGCAAAGAGAAAATCATGCACCAATACTCCCTCCACTTTGGTCTTGGCTTGTAACTTTTTCAAATTAAAGAATTTATCATCAGTATGGTAGTTGACCTTAATGCCATGTTCATCCTCATTGAAAGCATTTGTCAACGTAGCTGAAAGCATCATGCTAAAAAGTATGGGAGTAAGCACAAAGCCCTGTTTCACTCCATTGGTGACTGGGAAGGCACGAGAGCTTTGTCCATTATCCAGAACCCAGACAAACCTGCCATGATGAAATTGAAATGCAATATTGATGAACTTCTCCAAGCAACCAAATTTTGACATAATTTTCCCTAAGCCCTCATGACTAACAGTGTCAAAGGCCTTGGTAAAATCCACAAACATTGTGTACAGACCTATGTTCTGCTCCTGGCATTTCTACGGGAAATGTTACATCTCCTGGAAACACCATATCAACTCTTTCTGAAGCCACACTGGCTCTCAGGTATATGCCCATTTTTCAGGTGAAAGATTAACCAATTTAGGAGGACTCTAGCAAGAATTTTGCCAGTGATGACTAAGAGGCAGGTCCCCCTGTGATTGTCGCAGGACAATCTATTCCCTTTATCCTTATAGAGATGGACAATGGAGCCATCTTTGAACAACTAGGGCACAACCTCTACTTGCCATATACTTTGGAAAATTTCAGTCAGCTTTTGCATGAGTAATGGTCCCCCTACCTTGTAAATATCAGCTGGAATAGAATCAGCATGAAGTGCTTTGCCACATGAAAGGGGCATAATGATACTCAAAACCTCTTCTTCAGTTGGAAGTTCAGCTAAGGAGGGATTGACTTCAACCTGAGGAAACCGGTCAATGGCCTCAGCATTGATTGATGATGGTCTATTGAAAACACTATGGAAGTGTTTGGACCATATCTCTAGGATCATGTCCTTATCACTAATCAATGTGGCTTCATCACCACTGAGTGCTTGTGATGCACCATAGGTTCTTGATCCATAAATAGCTTTCAGGGAGTCATAAAGTCAGGGAGTGCTTTAGATTGTTACTATAAGCATAAAACTGAATTTCATCTGCTTTCTCCTTGATCCAGGAATCCTGTATCTCTCTACACTTTGCTTGTACTTTGCTTTTGATGGAATTAAATGCTGCCTTCTTAGAGGTGGATGGAAAATCCTGCTGGGAAATCCTGTGGAGTTCACGTTTTTCATTCAGTAGCTTCTGAATTTTCCCACCATTTTCATCAAACGAGTCTTGGTGTTTGCAAGTGATCTCACCCAGATCAGCAAATACAGTGCTGTACATCAAATCTCTGAGGGCTGCCCACTCCTTTTCTACTTCACTGTTGTCAACTGTATGTTGGCACTATTTTCCCTCCAAGTCAGTAGCAAAGTATTCATGCTCAGAGAAGAGCTCTAATTTGTTGACATTAATTCCTCTGGTAGTCACTTTGCCTTGGGGATTGAGCTTTTGATGAATGCAAATATTTATTTTGGAAAGGATAAGTCTGTGATCAGTCCAACACTATGTACCATGTTTTGTGCCTTTGTCACTCTCACATCTTGTCTTTCTCTTCTCCTTACAATCACATAATCTATTAGATGCCAGTGTTTGCTGCGAGGGTGAATCCATGAAGTTTTATTTCATTTAGGTAAATGGAAGACAGTGTTGGTGATGAGAAGGATATGTGATGCACAAGTTTTCAGCAGTAATTGACCATTGCTGTTGTTGTTTCCAACTCCTTTCCTCCCTAGGACTCCCTGACGATCCTGGTAGTCTGATCCTACTCTAGCATTTAAGTCACCCAGAATTATAAACTTGTCCTCTTTTGGCACATTGATGATAAAAGTCTCCAAGTCTTCATAAAATTTTTCTTTGACTACATCACAGTTGGTCATGGTGGGAGCATAGTCCCTGTTGATGGTGGCATGACATTTAGATTAGTTTTGATTGCAAAACCCATACCAGCTTCATGGCACTCCACTTTACTATGCCCATTCCAGAAAAAGGTGTATCCAGCTCCACCTTCAGTAAGTTGGTCTTTATTTGACAACCTTGTTTCACTCAGGGCTGCTATTTGGATGCCATACCTGTTGAGTTCTCTTGCAACAAGAGCAGTTCTTCTTTCAAGTCTACTGGATTTTTTGTTATCTGTTAAAGTGTGCATGTTCCATGTGCCGATGATGAGTGGAATCATCTCTGCAGATGTTTTCATACTTTCTTTGTGTTTCAACTGTGTAGTGGAATACCCTGCCTGCCCTGGTAATCAGGTCAGGGTTGGGTAATCAGGCAAGGTTTAGGGCACCTTTTCTAGCCCTCTTACTCACACCAGGAAGTGAGCAGTGTGATCCTTAAAAGAGTGCTCAGACACCCAGCGGGCTGCTGAGTCCCACTGCTGCTTCCAGTAAGAAATTACCCTATGGCCTGGGCTTCCTGCATGCAGGATCATGATAAGAGCTGCCATTGTGTCTGCATCTGCTGTTTCATCACTTGCCTGTTGCCACAGGACTTTGAGGCATAATAGTGAAATGGAATTGGTGATGTCTTTTGATTAATTAGCAAATTGGATTTAAGTGAGGCAGAGTTGCACAAATCAGCAGCCTCACTCTCTCATCCAGAGTCATCATAGTTCAGTGTCAGGACGGAGTAAAGATGGCCCTGGATGCAGTGGATGACCTTGGAGTCTAAGTGCTCCACATCACCTGCTTCATCTACCTTCATGGCCGTTGGAACAAATTGAAACTTTCTCATAAAATGGAGCTGGACAGCAGAATGGATTAAAAGCCACAATCCAACAATGCGTTCTTTACAAGAAACATATTTCAACCAGGGGGATACATACACACAGGGTATAGGTAAAAGGTGGGACCAGAATTTATGCTGTTTAAGCTGATGCAAAAAAAGGAAACATAGCCATCAGATAAAGCTAAAGCAGAAATAGATCTAATCTAAAGAGATTAGATGGAAACTAAAAGTCACCATAGACAATGAAGCTATATCATTGCTATACATATATGTACCAAGTGGAATAGCATCCAGATTCTTAGAGGAGAAGTTAAGGGATTTACAGGAAGAAAGAGACAGGAAAACTGTACTAATGGTTAAATTCAACCTCCCCATCTCTGAATTTGATGAATCTCACCTCAAAAATAAACGAGAAAGAAGTTAAGGAGGTGAATAAAACTCTAATAAGGTAGATATGATAGATCTATGGAGAAAATTGAATGAGGACAGAAAGGAATATGCCTTTTTCTTAGCAGTACATGGCATATATACAAAAACTGACTAGGTACTAGGGCATACAAACTTCACAGTCCAGTGCAGAAAGGCAGAGATAGTCAATACATCCTTCTCAGATCATATTGCAATACAAATTATATGTAATAAAAGACGATGGAAACACAGATCAAAAATTAATTGAATACTAAATACTCTAATCTTAAAGAATGAGTGAGTTAACAAATCATAGAAACAATCAACAACTTCATTCAAGAGAAGACAATAATGAGACAAACTACCAAAGTTTATGGGATGCTGCAAAAGCAGTTGTTAGGGGAAGGTTTATATCACTGAATGTTTACATGAATAAAATAGAGAAAGAGGAGATCAATGAATTGGGCATGAAAAAGGTAGAAAAAGAACATAAAAACAAAAGCTAGAAAAACAACAAATAAAATATACCCAAGAAAATACCAAATTGAAAATACTGAAAACCAAAGCAGAGATTAATAAAATTGAAATTAAGAAAACGTTTGAATTAATAGATAAAACTAGGAATTGATTTTATGAAGTAAAAAACTATAAAATTGATTAAACTTTGGTAAATTTGATTAAAAATAGAAAGAACAAAACAAATTATCAATATCAAAAATGAGAAGGTTGAATGCATCTCCAAAAAGGAGGAAATTAAAACAACAGTTAGAAATGACTCTGTCCAACTGTGTGTCCATAAATATGATGATCTAAGTGAGATGGATATTATATATATATATATATATATATATATATATATATGTTATGCATATATTATATATATAATATATACATGGATATATACATATATAAGTATGTATACATATGTAAATTTCCCAGATTAACAGAAAAGAAAGTTAAAAACTTAAGTAACCCCTTCTCAGAAAAAGAAATTGAAGAAAGCATCAATGAAGTCCCTAGAAAAAAAATCTCCAAGGCCAGATGGATTTACAAATGAATTCTAACAAACATTTAAAGAACAGTTGATTCCAATACTACATAGACTATTTGGGAAAATCAGTGAAGAATGAGTCCTACTAAATTCTTTTTATTATACAAATATAATTCTGATACCTAAACTGGGAAAAATCAAAACAGAAAAAGAAAAACCTAGAGCAATTTCTCAAATGTATATACTTGGAACATTTTTTTATTAAGATATTAGCAAAAATATTATAGCAACTTATCACAAGAATAATACATTATGATCAAGTAGGATTTATACCAGGAATGCAGGACTGGTTCAATATTAAGAAAACTCTCAGGATTATTGATCATATCATATCAACAACAAAACTGACAGAAAACATATGATTATCTCAATAGACGCAGAGAAAGCTTTTCACAAAATACAACACCTATTCCTATTGAAAACACTGGAGAGCATAGGAATAAATGGAATTGAAAACACTGGAGAGCATAGGAATAAATGGAAGCTTCCATAATATAATAAGTAGCATCTACCCAAAACCATCAGCAAGCATTATATGTAGTGGGGGGTAAGCTAGATGCATTTCCAATAAGATCACGGATGAAACAAGGATATCCATTATCATCACTGTTATTCAATACTGTACTGGAAAAGAGAAGATTTGTGGAAGTGATTGTAGAACTATGACAACAAATAAATTAATAATAATAAAAATAAACTATCTCTTTTGTTCAAAAAAGGGATAAGAAAGGAAGGAAGGAAGGGAGAGAGGGAGGGAGGAATAAAGAAAGAAAAAGGAAGGAAAGAATAAAAGAAAGAAAGGAAGAAAGGAGAAAGAAAGAAAGAAAGAAAGAAAGAAAGAAAGAAAGAAAGAAAGAAAGAAAGAAAGAAAGAAAGAAAGAAAGAAAGAAAGAAAGAAAGAAAGAAGGAAAGAAGGAAAGAAAAAGAAAGATGGAGAAGAAGGAAGGAAGAAAGGAGAAAGAAAGATAGAAAGAAAAAAGAAATGAAGGAAGAAAGGATGAAAGAAAGAAGAAAAAATAGTATACTTTTGTATCTATTCAGATACCATCAGCTCATTCTCTGGAAGTTGATAGTATTTTTCATAAGTACTTTTTAATTATCTTGGATCATTGCATTTCTTTTCTTCTTTTTATTTCAAGTGTTTCCCAAGTTCATGCAAAAAAAAAATCAACATTCATTTCTAAAAACTTTGAATTCCAAATCTTGTCTTTCCCTCCCTCCCCTTCCTCTTCTTTGAGAAGGCAATCAATTCAATACCGATTGTAGGATCATTGTATTTCTCAGAAAAGATAAATTATTCACAGTTGCTCACCTGGCAATATTGCTGTTACTGTGCAAAATATTTCTTGGCTCTGCACACTTCACTTTGTATTAGTTCATGTAAGTCATATATAGATATATATGTGTGTGTGTGTGTGTGTGTGTGTGTGTATGCATATATATACATATATATTTACATATATATATATATATATATATTCCTTATATAAATCTTTATATATATGTATACATATATATATATATATATATGTTTTTTCTGAAATAATCCTGCTCATCATTTTTATAGCATAATAATTTTCCAATACAGTCATGTACCACTTCTTCAATCATTCCCTAATTGATGAGCAACGCCTCAATTTCTAATTCTTAGCCACCATGGAAGAACTGCTATAAGTATTCTTACACAATGGGATTCTTTTCCTCTTTTATTGATCTCTTTGGAGTATTAGACTTAGTGGGGACATTGCTTGATCGAAGTGTGTACACCATTCTATAGTCCTTTAAGTGTAGTTCCAAATTGCTCTCAAGAAAAGCTTGGATCAGTCCACAACTCTGCCAATAACACATTAGTGTCCCAGTTTTCCAACAGCCCCTTCAACATTTTATATTTTCTTTTTCTTTCAGATTAGCCAATTTGATGGGTGTTAGGTGCTAGTCACTTTCATGTCCAATTGGAATCTTGTCAGGTGGCTTAGAATTATGAAAATCCATTGAAATGTCACTCTTGTTTTCCAATTTGATGATCTCAGGTTTTGACAGGCCAAATTCATGGAGTACAAGCTCTGGTCAGCCTGCTGAATTGAAAGAATTTGAATTATTATTCCAAAAGTGTATTGCTTTGTACCTGAATGTTATGTTAGCTCAGCATGGAAGGGTTCATTTGTGAAAACGAGGCTACCAGTTGACCCATATTTAACCATGTCAAGTTACATAAATCCCCAACTCAATCCACATTGATGGGAGGTATGCCAATGAGATGTGATTATGGATTTTTTGAAGATGAAGGATTTCATAATAATTATATTTGATGGAAAAGTACTGCTATCCCTCCTGCTCCTTGTTCTTCCCCTGAATCTTCCCTTTCCCTTTATTTTATTCCACTAAAGTGGGAACAAATATGTCTACATTCCCAAGCAAAATATCTTCCCAGAAATATCATGCATACTTTTTAAACATGTAATTTATATCCTTATTAAGTCATACGGCTAGCCCCACCAAAGAGAAATGTGTATTGCTACATAATTTATTTATGTAAATTTGACTCCAAGAAAAGTTTTATATATGGGGTACAAAATTGATCAGGTCTAACTACTTTTAAAATGTAATAAGAATTTAATGTAGCTATAAAACACAATTTATAGTATTAACACTGAGATAGAGTTACTTGGTTAGTTTACAAGCTTGACAAGGAAATTGAGAGTTTCAGGTGAATTTTTCTGAAGTTCACCTTTATTAGTAATGTGCCTAATATAGATATCTGAAATCAAAATAAAGACATTCATGAATTTGAAAATGGAATTGCCAAATTACTGATTTCTTTATCGCATATGCTTTTAAAGAAACAACTACATAGACCAGTATTTTGTAGTAGTTACTTAATATATGAATATAACATTTTGCCCTTTGATTACTGTCGTTTTTAAGCTTTCCTAGTTTACAGTATTAAAAACACTTAGACCACTTTTAACGAAAAGAAAAAGGGAATTTTGTTCCAAAGAAATTATCTGAAGTCATTATGCTATATAACAAATTCAAGCATAAATCAGCACTGTGTCATATTTTCAATGTCACCCTATATGATAAATGTTTTTGGAGTCCAAATCTAAAGTGCTCAATAAATAAGTCACTAAACTCAGAGTCCTCATACTCAACTATGTACTCTGTAGAGACAATCATTTAAATAAGTTCAAAAGCTATGTTCTAGTCTTCTCATCCTCACCACCAACATCTAAGCCAGTCACTAAGTATCCAGGGTGCAAGGCAATTTTCAAAGATGAAGCCAAAAGACGGGTAGTTTTCAAATGCCACTGATTGCCAGACTGTTCTAATTACTGAAGCAGGACTTCTGAAGAGCAATCACTACATTTCGAATCATCACATCAAATAACTGTGCCTAGATTCATATTCCTTTGAAAGACAGAATAAGAACAGAGCTCCCTAATTTGTACTGCAATCATTTAATTTAGTTTAGGGCACATAAATAATCCACAAAACAACAGATACTTTTATCGTTGATAGTGAACATATTGTATTTTGACTGGATGAGGGGATACACATCTGTAGTATCTGTTATTAATAGGAAAATTGAGACTGGTGAATCAGTCAAGTTCTAGAGTTTGAGTGGTAATAGGGATAAAGTAGAGGTCATGCCCACACCAAGTCTGCCATCAATATGATGAGCCTTTAGGAAGAAGGGCGCCAGAAGGCTTTATAAGGAAAGGCAAAATGTTCAAGGTCAGAAACAAAGCAGGAGACAGTTCCCTGGGGCAGCTAGATATTACAGTGAATAAAGATCTGGGCCTGGAGAAAGGGAGAACTGAGTTCAAATGTGAACTCAGATACTTACTAACTGTGTGACCCTGGGCAAATCACTTAATCTCTGTTTGCCTCATTTTTCTTTTTTGTAAAATGATTATCATAGTAGTCCTCAGTTCCCAGGATTATGGTGAGGTTCAAATGAAATACCATTTATAAAGACCTTAAACAAGGTGCCTGGCACATTGTAAGTGGTATAGAAATGTTAGCTATGATTAAAGCTCCTATACCAATCGGTTGTGAGGTCAGTTCTTTAGTGACTCTGTACTTTCTGTTTGTATAAGTTCAGAAGACGCTATCTCATAAATCAACAATGACAAAAACATAATCTCTGAATATTATTTTAAGGGTATTCTATTGGTTTAGATAATAGGAGTCAAAATGAGCAGGAGAACTGAAAGGGCCCTTAGAGACCATCTAGTCTAATATATAGCTGAGACATACATATGTATGTATATGTATATATGCATATATATTCATATATGTTGGTATATATGTAAAGAGAGAGAGTTTCCTTTATTGTCACCTAAAATTTATATGTTTGTAGTTGACTTTAACTATGTTAAAAAAGAAACAATGTCATTTAAAATGTTGTAGCAGAGCTGGTGACTCTGTCTTTGCAAGAGGACAAATATCACAAAATTTTTCTGGGGTAACAATTCAAGACATGCCTTTACCCAGAACAAGAAGCCAAAAACAAGACCTCGCATCAATTTTTGAATCCTTGATGGGAAACTAATAACAGAAATCATTAAGACCAATCAAACTGATGAAAATGAAGAATCGATTACTTTCTAGGCCATTTTGTCTATTGAAGAACTTCAGGCCATACATTTTTGCACTCTCTGAATCTTAGTGCTCTGGGCAAAAGTCCTACCCTAATTGTGGGTAGGTATTGCAATTGCCTTAGTCAGAATGTTTCACAGTCCTAATCCTTTACCCATGTGTATAATGTCTTTCTTCCAAGAATGGAACAACTTTCTCTGGAAGCTATTTTAAGCGTTTTCATTACAGCGTTGTTCTTCTCATTTCAAAACTGAGGAAGCTGAGGTACACCAAGGCTAAGTAACTTGCCTGAAGCTAAAGAGACTCAAATGTATCCAGGATAAATAACTTATAATTCTGACTTCCATTCTTATGCATTATCCCAGGAATACATCAAGTCCCCAGAGATTCTATAAAGAAAATAAAGAGTGAATAAGAATAGAGGATGAGTAACAAGGTAGTATGCATATGTTTCTGTTCATCTAATAGCCAGAGAAGTCATCAAGCCTAGAAGGTACTTCATTCTCATCTCTGTCTTTCAAAACACTCTGAGAAACCCTTAGGAAGTTTGATTGAATCCAGCCAATTTCAGGCACAGAGATCACTACAATAAGGGACTTCTTGATGGAAGAGTATTAGAATTTGTTTTATAAATTGGAGGATTTCAAGAGTTAGATCAAATGGACACAGAATTCGAAGGAATGGATAAAGGATAAAGCAGATCACATCAGAAATGCAATGGTCAAACCAGTTAGTTTGGAGTGGAGGGATATTTTGTGGGAGCAATAGTGGCTGAATCTCAACAAAGTATATTAAAGCCAGTATAGGAATTCCTTTCAATTTTGAATAAAAGAGTTTGGAATTTAACCCATAATCCAATGAAGGGTCTTTGAAATATGTTTCTATATTTTGTTTTATTTTAAGTGGGAAAATAGTATGATCAAAGTAGGCTTTTAGGAAGATTAAGCTGGAAGTAGTGTGAAAAATGGATGAATGAGACAAGAAAGCACATGGAAGCCTATGGGAGAAAAAGAATATTTTTTGGTCAGAACATAAAGGAAAGGGAAAGAAAATAATCATTTCCATAGTACCTTCTATTACCAAGCAATATTCAAGTGTTTTTGCCAAGTATTATCTCATTTGATCCTCAAAACAACCCTGTGAGAAAATATCATCATTATCCTTATTTTATAGTTGAAGAAACCAAGGCCAACAACAGTCTCCTTATTTGTCCAAGGTCACACAGTTAGTATGTATTTGAGATTGATTTTGAACTTCTGTAGACCCAGGACTCTACCACTGTGCCACAAATTGCCTCAAAAGATAAAAAAGAAAGAAATATATCCAAAAGATACAATTACTGTAAATTTGGCATTCTGGGTCATGGATACTCTGTGTCTACTGCCTTTGGTGGATAATTCTGCTTTTATTATTTAGTTCTAAATTACATACCATTTAAATATAAAATCTCTACTCAGTGTTTTCTTCTTGAACTAGTGACATGAATACTAAAATAAACCAAAGGACACATATGTTTCCTGCCCATCTAAAGTCTGCATTCAAAGAAGTATTGATACATGCAATGATAGGAACCCATCAACCAAAGAATGAAAACTGTCTCATTTTCAAGTTTCTCTAAGGACTCATGACAGAAAGCATATCACATCTTTTACATGGAAAGTTTTCTGCCATTTTCATTTTCTTATGTTTTTATTGGGTTTGAAACTATGGGAAGAATTACAATGATGTTTCAGAATGCAGGATTCTGAAACAAGTGTTGAGTTAGTAATAAAAGTAGAAAAAAATGTTCCAGAGAAGAAAAGAATTGAGGAATTTGTTAGAAAACATTTATTAAGCACCTGCAAAGTGTCAGGCACTGAGCTTGGGCTACAAAGACAAAACAAGAAAACAGAAATCAGGGTCTTCAAGGGATTTGTATTTTATATCATTAACATTTATGAGTTAACAGAATCAAAGGTGATTTTAGAAAGAAGAGAACAACTACTAGAGAAATCAGAAAGGTATTTTTTATTTGTTTATTTGGAAGTAGTACCCCTTCTGAAATCTGAATGGATCCCAGGAAGACAAAGGGAGCGGAAGAGAGAGAGAGAGAGGAAGGAAGGGAGGGAGGGAGAGAGGAAGCAAGAGAGAGAAAGAGAGAGAGAGAGATAGAGAGAGAGAGAGAGAGAGAGAGAGAGAGAGAGAGAGAGAGAGAGAGAGAGGAGAGAGAGAGAGAGAGAGAGAGAGACTGAGAGACAGACAGACAGAGGGAGGTAGGGAGAGAGAGGGAAGGAGGAGGGAGAAAGGAAGGGACAGGGAGAGAGAATTTTGTTGTTATAGCTGTCATGATTTATCTTTTAGGGATTTTATTAATCTCACACATATTCTGGTCTTTGTTCTTCAGAAGGGCTCTCTCAATTGCTAAAGAGTTTTCATAAAGAATCATTGATCCATTCAGAGGTGGCACAATGAATCCCAAGTTTCTAGGCTTTCTTCATGCTGAGTTAGGAAGGTTCAGGATTCCAACACTCAGTGCAAAGAAACATGCAGTTTGCAATAAGGCAGTAAAACAAAAACAGGTTTGTTTTGAAGGGACAGACTTATAATACGAAGGGCAGACAGGGAAGAAGGTGGAAATAGGTCAGATCTGCTGGATGGAGTTGATACCCTAGGGGGAATGAGTCAACATAAAGGAGTAAAGTCTAATGGATATTTAATGAGGTTCTCATCTGAATCTGACAGGACCAGACAATGGGGAAAGGGAGGAAGGAGTCTGAACTTGGGGATGGGTACTGATTTCATATGATTAGGGAAGGAGACAGGAACTCTGGTTAAATTGACAATTGGGTAATATCCAAACTCTACTAGAGGATATGGCTTTGAACTATTATTGTGAGTAGAGAAGCAATGAACCAAATCCACAACTTTAAAACAAGGCCTTAAATCAAATTCTGGCATGGCAGAGCCAACAAAAGGTCAGAATAAGACACCATTCCAACTCAAGATGAGATAGGAGGTCTGAAAGAAAGATCTGTGACATGGGGGAGGATGATGACCTGCAGTCTATATGGACAAAACATGTGGTTGGACTAAGAGGTGGTGACAGAAATCAGCAGCTACTTTGGGAACCATCAAGTCAGAAATGGTAAGGGGATGTAGAAACTAGTCAGAAGTATATTGTAAGGCACTCCTGGGCTAATTCTGGGCACAGGACCAGATTATTTGAGAACTCTATTGCCTATAAACACTTCTGGGTCACAGTATAAAGACAGAGAGAAATGCTTTTTGTCAAGGGGGTTATAGGAGTACTGAGGGGCAACTGTTTGCCCACTTCATTGCCTGTACCCATCTCTGGATCATACTTGAGGTGTAGAGAAGAAGATTGGTCAAGAAAAAGTCGAATCCCAGAGTTGCAGCAATTCTGTATGCCCTAAGAGATCAGGGACCCTGAGAAACAATATAATTTCTGTTCCCAAAGTTAAAAGGCATCCTGAGAACTATGATATAGTGCAGTCCCAAGGGATCAGGGGCCCTTCCTTGGTATGAACCGGAGAGCAGAACAAGAGAGCAGTGACCACAACTCCCCCCAGATTATACAATCTTGGAAGAATTAATAAATTCAAAATCTCCATAATTAGCTTTGAAAACAACAGTGTGGGAAAGTTTCTAGTTTGAGACAGAGCCCCTCCTCATGCCACATAAGGAACAGATCCTCAAATTTGCATGAAGTGTGGAATCAAGAAATAGTCTGTGAAATGGGCAAATAACAGCAACAAAGAATTTAGCCATAAGAAGCTACTATGGTGAAAACAGAGGAGGTCAAGACACAAACTCACTAGAAAACAATGAATTCAAAATAGTTATGAAGTGTCAAAGGGTGAAAACATGAATTAGATACAAGCCCAAAAAGACTTCCTCCAAAATCTAAAAAATTACTTTAAAAATAAAATGAGAGTGCTAAAGGGAAAAAGTAGGTAAATAAATGAAAACAAAGGAATAAAATTATGAAAAGACAAATGCAAAACTCAAGAGAAGCATAAAAAGTAAACATGAAAGAGAAATCATAAGGGATACAATAAGATTATACATTTTTATCTTTATATTCAGGAAGATGATACATGTATCTTCTAAGACCTCTTTCATTATTAGGGCAGTTAGAAGGATTCTACATAGAAAGAGGTGTGAGAGTAAGTTGAATACTTTGGTTGATGTAAGAAAAATGAACAGACAAGAAAGAAGGATGCCATAAGAGGAGGGAGAAAAGAGAGAAAGAATGGGGAAAATTATCTCACATAAAAGGGGAATGTAAGGAAGAGCTTTGACAATGGAAGGGAAAGTGTTGATATCCTAATCATAACTAGGAATGAGGATGAGATGAACTCATAAAATGGAAGTGTATTGTAAAGTTAAAACCAGAATCAAACAATTTCTTGATTATAAGAAACATACAGAGTGAAAATAAGATTTTTCAGGGAAAATTATTATTCTTCAGTTTTAGTAATAAAACAAGGCAAGGATTAGCAGTCATGATCTCAGACAAAGCAAAAGTAGATATAATTAAAAGGGAATAAGCAGAGAAAGAACATTTTGCTAAAAATTCACCATACACAATGAAACATTATTTATACTAAACATAAATCCACCAAATGACATAGCATCAAAATTCTAACAGGAAAAGTTAAATGAATCACAGGAGAAAATAGACAATAAGTCCTTAAACTAGTCTAATTGGGACCTCAACTTTCCCCTCTCAGAGCTAGATAAATCTAAATAAAATAAATGAGAAAGTCAAGAAGATGAAAAGAATCATGAAAAAGTTATATATGATGAACCTCTGAAGAAAACTGAATATGAATAGAAGGTAGTATAACTTTTTTTTCTCAAATGTACCTGAATATACTAAGCCACTATAATAAAAATAATACGTCTCAGTTAACTTACTTATTCAGTATCACACTAACGAAATTATAAATTAATTATTGTACAGAGGTATTTATTTTTAAATTTTTAAATTTACTTTTAGTTTGCAACATTCCGTTCCACAAGCTTTTGAGTTCCAAATTTTCTCCCCCTCCCTCCCCTCTTCCCTTCCCTCTCCACTAGATGGCATGCATTCCAATATAGACTCTACATATGCATTCACATTAAACATATTTTCACATTAGTCACTTCTCAAAGAAGAAATAACCAGTGGAATGAAACACAAGAAAGAAGAAACAAAACAAAAAAGAGAGACAGCAAATAGTGTGCTGCAGAGCTTCCCCATGAGCGAAGGACAGAGAAAACAACTAGCATGACAGAGAGAAGGGCATTTTGTTTAGCAGAGTCTGTTTGTTGAAAGGCCTGATAGTGTATATACACTTCTTGGTGACTTTGGATTTCTTTGCTGCTATGATGGATTTGGTTTTCTGGTGTTGGGATTCAGCTTTCTGATGTTTGAAAAAATGTTTTGGTTCTGTCTCCCATGTAGAGAGTCTGTTGTATTTTGTGACTCAGAATTATACAGGCACATTCACGGCTGCTGTAGGTCTCTGTGAATATTGTGTTGGCACTACAAGGGAATAACATACACACTCAGTTAGGTATTTTACCCTTCAGAAAAGTAAGGGGAAGGAAGATAAGTGAGGGGAGGGAATTATAAAAGGCAGGGAAGATTGGGGGAAAGGGTAGACAGAAACAAACACTTTTGAAAATGACAGCTTCAAAAGAGAAAATACAGTAGTAACAGGAGGCGGGAGAGGATGGAAGGAAATATACTTAGTCTTTCACAACATGAGTATTATAGAAGTGTTTTGCATAATTATATATGTGTAAATTATGTTGAATTGCTTGCCTTCTGAAAGAGGGTGAGTGAGGAGGGAAGAAGGGAGAGAATTTGTATCTCAAAGTTTTAAAAACAATTGTTAAAAATTGTTTTTACATGAAACTGGGAAATAAGATATTAGGCAACAGGTTATGAAAATCTTTTTTTTGCCCTACAAGAGAGGGAGAAAGGAATAAGAAGTGGGATAATAGAAGACAGGGCACACTGGGGAAGGGGAAATCAGAATACATGTCATCTCAGGGTGGAGGAGGGGAGAGATGGGGAGAAAATTTGGAACTCAAAATCTTGTGAAAAAGAATGTTGAAAGCTAAAAATTAATTAAGTACTTAATTAAAAATAATAGTGATGATGATGAGCATCCTTTTTTTCACTCCTGATATTATTGGGAAGGCTTCTAGCTTATTCCCATTACATATATTGATTGCTGATGGTTTTAGATAGATGTTTCCTATCCTTTTAAGGTAAGTTTCAATTATTCCTATACTTTCTAGTGTTACTTTTACTTTTTGACTGATAACCTTTGTGTCGGAATTCTTCATCCATTTGGTTTCCTCTGATGACGGCTAATGATTGTGGATGTAAATGACAAGGACCATCATATTGTAGTAGTCAGTGTCCATCAGGCATATATATATATATATATATATATACAGCAGTCCTGGAGATCCTCTCCATTACTAGGTTGGATCTGTTCTTGCTAGAGTTTTAAAAAATGCATTTAGAAAAGTCTTCTGGTAAACAAAATCTCTTTGTGCTTTATTCCAAAATATCACAAAATTTCAGGTGGTTGAAGACTAGGTGAATTTTCTTACTGTCATTCCTAGAAGTTAGATTATCAGCCCAACACTGGATAATAATGTGTCATTAGAATGCTTCCCTTTGTCTACCATATAGAAGTCCACAGTGCCATAGATTTAGAGCAGGGAGAAATGTGAGGATATTTCTTTAAACCTTATTTTACAGATAACAAAAATGAAGCCCAGAGTTAAAGTGCTTTATCAAAGTAGCAAGTGACCAGGATGGTAAAGAAGAATTTTTTCTCTTGAGTATATCCAGGCACTTTGGGGGTTATTAATATATCTGGACAATTTGGGCATCAATCTGCATAAAGCAAACATTGATTTGATATAATGACCAGGCATTATTTGTTTTGGGTCTTGCTTAAATGGTCATATTTGGGGATGATAACAAAACCTAACTGTAAAACATACCATTCTTCTTAGTTAGGATGAGAAACTATAACTTCAATCATAACTTGAATATAATTCTAATAACTATTCTCACAGAAATATTCAAACTTACAACTGACTTTACCATCCAAAAATATATGATTACCACATACAACTTATAAAATGACCTTCTTTTTAAATTTCAAGCAAATCTGATATGACAACACCTACCATCTGCGTTTCTAATATGAGATAAATATGCTTAGAGAAACTGTCAACTTTTTAGGACTCTCAGCAGAAACCAAATCCATGACTGAATCCTTTGCCCCAAAAGACACACAATTCTAGTCAAATTCAAAATGTTATCGTTGGAAATGATATTGAGTGCCTATGAATCTCTCTGTTTAAGAATAGACATATTGATCACATCTGCCAGTGTAAGGAGTTTTAAAGATTACTTGTGTCTAAATGATGACTTCATCTGACCCTAAAAGATCTGTTTCTGGTCATGACTTTGTTGAGTATGAAAAATATTTCAGTAAGGTAACAAAATTTTCACATTTTACACAAAATTTTTCACAAAATTTTGATAAGAAATTGCTCAAAGGCCTGGATCATGTCTCCCAAACTATATCCTTTGAATGTCTCATTAGAATGAACTTCCTCTATAACACCAAACAAACTCATACCAAACTTATCTACAGCTTCCTACAAGCAAGAGAAAATACTCTCAAATGTATTAATTCATGTAGACTCTTACAATACATTAATCAGAAATGATTTTCTCCATTGTTCACGCATACAAAAGGGTAGCATATCTAAAATCTTGAAAGAAGTGGTATCAGACTTCCAGTTAAGATGGAAATATGAAAGATTCTAGGCCAGAGCTTCTTAATCCTTTGTTTTTCTATCATCAATCCCTTTTGCAGAATAATGACTTTTTTTTTTTGCTTACTCTTGGAATTGAAGGAAATGCTAAATCTCAAATTATAATTGGCAGATGGTGAGTCTTAAATCATACCAGATTTTCTTGAAATTAGAAAGGTCATTTTATAAGTTGTATGTATATGGTAATCATATGAGGTTAGAGAAAATTAAGACATAAGTATATATGTTTATATACATGTATACAATATATAATAAGTATATATGCAGATATATTTATATAATATGTATATATGCACACATATATACATTGTGTGTGTATATATGGGTATGTGTATATACACACAGAGAAACAAATATTATATTTCCCTATTCAACTTGATAGATCTTCTAAAACCTGTTCTACAGTCCTGATGTTCCATGGAACCTAGGGCCAGTGAATAATACTTATTAAACTTAAAGAAAGGTATCATTTGGAATTTTATTAAGTACATTATAGGGGCATGGGATCTGAAAAAAGCTCTATTCCAGGGGTCTCGGACTGTCAGTAGGAGATTTCACAAGTTGAAATCAGGGATGGAAGCAGAGCTGGGAAATATCATAGAACTAGGAGATAGACTGAAATAACAGCCTGTGGACATGGGTAGAACATACAAAGAACTCAGTGGCCAGCTCCCAAATTCATTCAAGGACTGTGATCACAAGCTGGGAATGTAGAAGAAGGTGAGGCTGTGCAGCTTCTCATCCACTGACTGCATGGAAATTACCTGCAGTTTGTGGTGAAAGAGGAAAGACCCATACTTGGTAGATTATTGTCTTTATCTGGGACTACAGAGGGACACATGGCCTGGGTTTAACTACTGTATCCTGAAGTACAGGAAAAGTCATATCTTGACTGTTGCACAAAGTCATATTCCAAATACTAAAACTATAAACATGAGCAAACAGCATTGAAAGGTCCCATTAAAATAAAGGAACATTGGGGATTAAAATAATCTCAGAGGAAGGACATAACTCTCAATTAATCGTAATTAATTCTTGGTGGGAAGGGAGAGGAGAATGATTTGGACACAAGGACTGCAAGAATTGAAAGGAAAATGAAGGAAAAACTGAAGAAAATGGAGGGGAAGGAAGAAAAGAGCTGAAATGAAAATGTTTGTTGAGAAAATATTTTGGGGCTTTGGCCTGAAGTTGATAACCTTACTCAAGCAGCTGATGCATGCAAAAATAGAATGCTCCAAAGAGAATGCACTGTTTTAATAAGATGACAAAAACAATAAATATTAGAACAAAGTCAAAAAATTGAAAATTATAAAAAGTGAAACATCCATTATCTAAAACAACTGAACTAGAAAACAAGAAGAGTAAAGATAGGCTAAAAACAATTAGAGTAATTGAAAACCATGATAAAGAAGCACCTTGATAATCATGTTTAGAAAAATCATAATAGTAACTTCCCCAAACTCTTAAAACCAGAGGACAAATTTTAGTATGAAAGTTTAAAAATGACATAATATGAAGGATTCTGGGAAGATAGCAGAGTAGGTCAGAAAATTTCAAACTCTCTGTATGTTCCCCCAGGAAAGAGTTGAAATAGCACCTCAGGGCAAACAAAATATGGGTAGAGATAAATAAGAATGGGACACAACTGAGCTCTTCCTGGGACAATTTGGGGAGATCAAAAGAAAAATCCCAGGATGAGGTTTGGTTCCTGTGAGGAGTAGATACCTCCAGGATAGGTTCCATTTTAACAAGCAATAAGCCCTGGGATTAGTTGATTTGAGAAGTTGCCACTGCCCTAGCCACAGGAGTATTTATCTCCGGGATAATGAAGGAAGTTGGGCATTTGAGCCCTTGAGCCCAGCAAAAGTGAGGGAACTTCTGCTGATAAGGAACACCAGACCCAGCTGTTCTGTGAAGAGAATCTGGGGTGAGAAGGAACCAGTACAGGCCTGGTGAATGCAGAAGCAGTGGGGCAGAAAGCCCCTAGCTGCGGGCACTTGTAGGAGGTTAGAGATTTGGCTTTGGTAGTAGGCTAGAGGAGAGAACTGGAGATCTGGAGCAAGAGGCACCACTTCCCATACTACAGGGCTAGAAATGATTATAAAAATTAAGCTATTACCACAAAAATTCTCTCTCTCTCTCTCTCTCTCTCTCTCTCTCTCTCTCTCTCTCTCTCTCTCTCTCTCTCTCTCTCTCTCTATCTATCTATCTATATGACATAAAAACAAAGATAATCATTAGAAAATGTTTGGGCAAGTATATGTCTCTGTGTCTCTCTCTCTCTCTCTCTCTCTCTCTCTCTCTCTCTCTCTCTCTCTCTCTCTCTCTATATATATATATATATATATATATATATATATATATATATATATATATATATATATATGTTTGTGTGTGTGCATGTATCTATAACTATAAACATATAAAACGTCATTGTAACCTCCTGGGAAATGAGGGAAAGGGGGAAAAGATCATAGTGAAAAATGAGCACAGCACAGAAGAGAAGAAAACTCACAAGGAAACAAAGAAAAGATGGACAATTCTCAACAAGAGTATTACTTATCATACAGGCTTTCTTGAAATTAAAATTTATTGTTGCACATTTTGAATCCTCTCATGTTCTGTTATGCACATATAATTTTTCTAACTTTATATTTAAGTTTGAATATTTAAGTTTATGATAGCTGTTTTTTTTTTTCTTTTCTCTATTCTGTATTTGTGTTCTGGCATTTAATTCTAAAATAAAATTTAAAAAAATAATAAAATGACATAATCTACTGGTCCCCTCCTGAAGGAAAACAACAACAACAAAATTTAACACAACCAAAAATGTCATAACCACAGTATACTCTATAGACAAAATTTTTCCATATCTAGCCAATGCAGAGGAAAAAATAAAACCAACTCACCAAAAAAAAAAAAAATCAACCAGTCACCACACACACACACACACACACACTGCATTTGCCTTTAAAACGTGAGCTTGTTCAAGGCAAAGATTATTTCTTTTTTTGTCATTTTATCCACAGGGCTTAGCATTCTGCTTAGAAGATGTATAAAAAATAATCTAAAAATGCTGATTGTAATGATTGCTTTATTGATTGATGATCACAGTTCTCTATATAGGCTGCTTTCCAGGTATTTTCTTTTTATCACCATGAAGAGAGGTTGTAATATCCCAAGAGGTCTTTCCTGATACTAGATGCCAAAAGACAGAGACTGAAGAGAGATAACTCCTGCCAACTTTGCTCCTCCCCTTAGGTAGGAATTGTCATTGAGCCCCATCAATGAAGAGAGAGTCCTATACCAATGGACTTTCAGGGCTCTGGTTCTAAATGTAAACTGGAAAATTTTGAAGAAGAGGCAGAGTTTTTGTTGCTGTCATTGTTTGCAAGGGAAGATTTTTTTTTTTTATGTATTGAAATCAAAACAATGATGGGACATCTTCGAGAAAGTGTCCAGCAAGTTGTGAGCAATGTGAGAATACACTTGAGGAGTCAGTTAAGTAGAACAGAGGGTAATGCAGTGTGCCTGAAGCCAAAGAGACTGGAGTTTAGGTCTGCCCTCAGAAACTGCCTGTCTAAATGCTCCTGGAATATTCATTTGAACTCTGTTTGCCTGTTTAATCTCTCTCACTTGTAGTGATACCAATAACGTCAAATTTACAACTTCCCATTAGACTTTCTAGTCACCTTTTTGTTCTGCATATTTTGTAAACTGGGACTAGGCAACTGAGATTTTTCTCTTAACAATGTCAATTTTCTATTTGTTTTCCTTGTTCCACTCTGTCCCATCTTTTTCAAGTAATTTCCCTGAAGTTCATTAGCTTCTCATACTCATATTGAACTGATTGCTTTCTTATCTACTGAATTCTTTTTCCACTGCTATAAACATGCCTGAACCTTCCCTACCATTAAAAATAGCTATCTACTACCTTTGCCTATATTTATTCCCATCTCATTTGTCAATACCTTACAACAATGCTTCCAACCTATTCATTGTATTTAAAACGACTTTCTTTAAGACTAATACCACTACTTGGTCTATTTCCAAAAATGATTAGGAAAAAAAGAAAAAAGAACCAATATGTTCTAAAATGTTTATAGCAATTTTCTTAGTAGTGACAAAGAACTGGAAATTGCAGGGATGCCCATCAATTAGGTAATGGCTGAAACAGGTGTTGTATATGATTATAATAGAATAATACTGTGTAATAAGAAATGAGGAGCTCAATGATTTTTATTAACAAAAAAACATGAAAAGACTTACACAAAATGATAAAAAGTAAAGTGAGCAAAACCAAAACAGTGTGTACAGTAACAGCAATATTGTTTTAAGAATGACTTTGAGTGAATAAGTTATTTGGTCTATTATAAATACCCAAATTAACTGTAAAGATTAAGTGAGGAAAGAAGCCATCTGTATCCAAAGAAAGAACTGATAAATAAAAGTATGGAAAGAATAATTTTGCACACATATATATGTATATATCTATATGTGTGTATATAATGTATTTCTGAGTATGAATATATACACATACATATATTCTAATGGTAGTCAATAGTAGGGTGAGATCAAAGAAAAAAAGAAATTCACATAATTTTGTTGTATATTTGAAAAGAATATTGAGTTTTGCATAGTAGATTTTCAATTTCTTTTGCAGTCATCATTTTGTTGTATACTGTTATAGAATGCTTCTTTTATTCCATGAATTAAGATAAAACTTCAAAAGATGAGTAATCTCTTAGCTACTAATGCAAATGGAATCTTCTATCTCTTTGACTGCTCTGCAACTCTTGTACTTTTTTAACGATGATTTCTGGTTTCTCTTCCTTTGGCTTCTATGATTTCACCCTTTCCTATTTCTCCTCCTACCTGACCATTTCTTAGTCTCCTTTTTCCTTTTTTTTTTTTTTTGGCTTCAACATCCATCTGCCCACCCCACTCTCATTTGTTTGTCTCCCAAGGTTCTTTCTTGAGTTGTCCTCTCTTCTATCCTTACAGTCACTAATTGGCATATACTGCAAATCTTCTGGACAGAAAGGGAAAATAAATGAGGAGCTTATGAAGCAGATCAATAGCTTGGCACAGAGACGTGATGTAATAGAAGTGGGAGACAAATTATTGCGTTATCTATATTGCAGATCTCTTTCCTCCAAAAGGAGAGCTTCAAATAAATTTGTGACTTAGCTTGAATACCTATGAGAATTCTAAGAATGAAATATAACAATGCCGTTTTTCAAAAGCAGTAGGAACCACCAGGAGGAAATCGTATTCTATACCAGATTCTCAACTCTAGGAACTGGTTACTGGGAGTGAAACAATAGGAACTTTAGAAGGAGGTCACTGCTCTCTTCTGATTACATGACTCCAAAGGGGAAATCCAGTTATTTATGACATATATCTTGTTTTTAAGGAGGCAAGATTTGAAAGGTTCAGAGAAAGGAGAGATATGATTCTGTGGACAAAATTGTACTGTGGATGTTAGCCCAGGTGGAATGTGAATTTTTCAAGAATGAAATTCTGAAGACAAAGAAATGATAAGAGAAAAAAAATGGATGGAAGGTCTGATGGAAGCAACATGGATTCACATGAAACTCACAATTCAACTTGGATATTTTTTTAAGTACCAAGGATAGCAGCAAGAACAGATAAAACATTTCATGAATAAAAAATTGTGGTTTGATACTTTTACACCATCATCAGGAATACTAAAGCTCAGATGAAGCTGAAGGAAACTAAAAAGGTAGTTTTTCCTTTTTTCTTATTTTTGTATATTCTAGCTGAACAGGAGGAAAGAAGTGATTAAAAATACCTAAGAATTTTACTTGAAAAGGTCATGATGATGACAACTAATGACTGAAAGAAGTCAGAGTTTCTGAATATTGATTATGTTACCTCTGATCTTTGGACTGAAAAGAATAACACACAAGTAGTAAAGGGGGAGTTGATATTCAAGATGACTGAGTAAGTGTCAAGTGAAAGCTTAGTTTCCCTTGATGCATTCAAGCCACCTGACTCAAATGAAGGTAATGAAAAAAGGAAGAAAGGCAAGAAGGAAGGAAGGCAAGAAGGAAGGAAGGAAGAAAGGAAGGAAGCAATGAGGATATGATTGTCAAGGAACTCTCAGTGATTTTTGGAAGATCATGAAAAACTGGTGATGTGCTACAAGAGTGGGGGAGATAAAGTAAAAATAATTTTTTGAAAGAGGGAAAAAGAATGAAAGTTAGTAAGAAGAACAGCCAGTCTCTGTATAGCACCTACTATAATCCAGGTGCTTTGCTAAGCAATCTACAAATGTCTAATTTGAACCTCACAACAACCTCGGGAGGTAGGTACTATTATTTTCCCCATTTTACATTTGAAGAGGCAAATAGAGGTAAAGTGATTTGCTCAGTCACACAGCTAGTGTCTGAGTCTGAATTTAACTCTGTGTCTTCCTTACTTTAGGCCCAATGCTCTATCCACTGTGTCATCACATTTTAAGAAATAGTAAACATTTATGAAAAGAAGTAATGGTCACCAAAAAGCTAGACCTCATTAAGATCTTGGTATTTAAAACCCTTGATAATCTGTCTTCTGTTTATCCTTTCTAGCTGATTACACGTCACTCCTCCCTCCCACACCATACATTTTTGTTGTTAAAGTCATGTCTGACTCTTCTTGACCTAATTTTGGGGTTTTCTTGGCAAAGATATTGAGCTGGTTTGCCATTTCCTTCTCCAGATCATTTTACAGATGAGGAAACTGAGGCAAGCAAAGCTAAATTACAAGCCCAAGTATGGATAGCTAGTAATTGTCTAAAGATGTATCTGAAATCATGAAAACCAGTCTTCCTGATTCTGAGTTTAATGCTCTATCCCTTGTGCCAGCCAGCTGCTCAACATCATAAATACATTCTTGTCAGCTAAACTTGTCTACTTACTATTACATTTCCTCAATTTCCTCAGAGCCATTTCCCAGGCTGTCATCTCTGCCTAAAATTCTCTCCTCTGTATTTTCACCTCTTTAAACCACTAGCTCCCTTCAGTTATGTGTCATACTGCTGCCTCTTTCAAAAGGTATTTTTTGAATTCTCCATAGTTAGTGATTACCATATCACTTTCTGTTTATTTTGATTGAGAGATAGCATGATGTACCTGGGAGGTAATGATTAATTCCCAATTCTGATGCACACTGACTATGTAACCCAGAACAAGTTATCTAAAATTTCATGGCTTTAGACAACATTCTAAAACGTTAATTTGCAAAGAGAGTGCTGATCTTCATTGATAGAGAGATTTTCTTCATCACAGAGTCTTCCATACTAATGAAATCCCAGGACCAATATCTGTTCCTGTCCTGATGTGGTTTGTATATTCTTCATATTTATTTATCCATAAATATTCCCATATATCCCAGCAATAGAATTTAAATTCGTCAGTGGCAGGGAAGAGCTTGTTTTTCATATTTATATCACCAGGGCTTGAGACTTAAGTAGGTACTTAATAAATGTTGATTGACAGATTGATTGAATAGCAAGTGATGTTAGAGTAGCCTTATTTCCTTTATGACAGGTTGACTTAACTGATAGATTAGTAGAATGTAGTAAATGTAATTTATTCAGACTTTTAGAAAAGCTTTGTTAACATTTATTTTGCTATTCTTGTGCAAGAAAATGGCGAAATGTGGACTAGAGACTAGATGACAGCCCAATTAGATAATTTCAGAACTGATTGGTTGAGTGAAGATTAGTTGCTAATCAAATGATGTTAACTTGGAAGGTGTTCAGTGAAGGGCCCCAAGGATCCATGCTTGGACCTGCTCTGTCTAACATTTTTGTCAGTGACTTCATATGCTTATCAAATAGCATATGACAAAAAGTCAGGAGGGAGAGTTAATGCACTAGATGATGGGTTGCAAAAAATGGTTATGACAGGCTAGAATATAGAAGAATCTAATAAGATGAAATTCAAAAAGGATAAATGTAAAACATTACTCTTTGGTTAAAATATGGAATTCACAAGTACAAGATGCAGAAGCATGGTAAAAAATGTATACATAGACATGTGTGTGTATGTATGTATGTATGTAGGCATATAAAATCATAATGTAAATTTATAAAAGCATTTGATGTCTTTAACTTGCTATTATAAGTATATATATATACACCTATAGATCTTGTATCTTTATATAGATATAGCATATTATGCATTATGTATGTTTATATGCATGTATATATATATGTGTGTGTGTGTGTGTGTGTGTGTTTTATATGTTTGTGTGTATATACAAAAATGTAGAGATTTGGGTGGGTATCAGGTTCAATATGATGCAACAGTATGATATGGCAGCCAAAAACCTTTTGTGATATTGTCCAATTGTCCCTGTGTAGTTTCCCCTGTTCAAACAATATTTGAAGTATTGTACTTATTCTACCTTATATTGTATGAATAATGTTGACAAATTAGAGCTAATAGAGAGAAGGGAAACTAAATGGTGAAGAGCCTTGGTTTCATAATAAGATCTGTTGAGGGGATTGGGCTTAGTTAGTATAGAAAGAAATAAGATTTTTGTGAATCAAAATCATGCTCTTCAGGCTTTTAAGGGTTGTGGTGGAAATTTAGTTTGATTCTTTTCGGTTTGGCACCAGGAGTCAGAAATAGGAGTGGTAAATAGTAGTTAAAAAGATAGAAATCAAGATTTGCTGTCAAAAATAACTTCATAATAATGTGAATTCCCCAAATTAGAGTGAGCAGCCCTGTGATGAAATGTGTTATTCCTCATCTTAAGTCTTTAGGCAAAGGTTTCATGACCATTTGCAAAGTATGCAGTAGAAGAGATGCTTTCTGAGGTATAGATTGAACAAGAAGACCACTACGTTTACTTCTATTTATGAAATTCTATTATGCCATGCTATTCTCCACTGGTAGTCTCATTCAGTTGTAAGGATTTAATTATCATTAAATAGTCCTCTTGGGTGATATCTGAGACTTTTTTGGTTGAACAGATATTTCTCTCCCAATTTTATTCCTCCACTTTGTATTGCCTAAAACATTTTCTCTTATGTATACTTTTCCCCTGCTATTCTTATGTGTATTTGTTGTGGAACTGGTCTTTGATGAGGTGTCAAGCCTTGGAGATTAAACTTGGGTTTTTTTTTCCTTGTTAAGTAACAGTGTCAGGAGTTTAGCTTGAACATTAAATTACATCCTGTAGACTGCATATAAGGCATCCTGTATATAAGGCAGTAGAGAGAAGTAATTCCATTCCCTTTTTCTGAGGGAAAAAAGAGGCCTCAAAATTGTCTCTGACCTCCTACTTCCCCTCATCGAAGGAGGTGAAGTCCTTTTGGAGAAGCATGGGTAAAGAAAATTCTAAGGATGTATGTCTATTCCTCCTTTTCTGTGAACCAAGTTACATAAGAGGATAGCCTTGTTACACACTCATGATAGCATCATTCTCAAAACAAAGTTCGATATCTCAGGTCATCCTTAACTATCCATCTCCACCCCATATTATTCAATGATTTGCCAAAGAGTATTTATTTTACCTTTTTCCTTACCCATTTACCATTAAAACATCTCATGTATACATGGTACATACATATTATATATGCATATAAAATATGTATATATTGTCTATATAAATATAAATAGGTACTCCCCTAATACATCACTTCTTCTTTGTATTATATTATAGACAATTGGTTTCCCTGATTTGTATATTTTCCTACTTTAATCAATCTTCCCAAAAGATGCTAAAGTAACCTTCTGAAGGGACAGATTCAGTTATTATGTTAAATAATCTTCATTTTCTCTAGAAAAAAGTCAAATCAAACAAAAACTCCAAAACCTAGCATTTATATTTCTCTACAGTTTGGTTCTAGGTTATTTCACATATATAATTTTCCTTTTTCATATAATATTTCTTTCAACTAAGTTAGATTCTTAACTTCTCTATTCTCTTTTCTCAATATTTCAACTCTCTTTCCCCTTCAATGGTACAATCTGTTCCTTAATTGGGATTTAAGATATTTATCTAATTTTGCTTCCCTTAGTAATGATTAGACTTTAAATAACTGTCTTTGCAATAAGTAGATTGTCATGCCAGAAAATGAAAAACACATCCAAAAGAAAAAGAAAACATTTGGATAAAATTTGGGGGTTTAATTAGCTGACCCTTAATATCCAATGGGCAACAGTGTAGCTAATGAAGACATGAGATTCAGAGTCCTTTCAGATTAGTGTCTTCTTCCAAAACTGCTGAAGGTCTATCGACTTAAGACTGATGTTCATCCCTCCCAATATTAGGTGCCAACAGGTGGAATGTAGGTCCTTGAACTTTGAAGCAGCCCCAAAATTTTGTTTTGATCTTTTCTTATTACATAGTCATGCCAGTTTTTGAAATTTGACTTCAGTGATGAACAAGGTGCCAATGAATAGAGAAGAATGGGGGTAAAATAGAATATAGTGATACATATGACTTTATGTAAATGTATATGTATATATACACATACTTATCCTAATACAAGGAATTTTTCTGGCTAAAATCATTAAAATAATTCCATATATGTGTATAGGAAATTCTTTGATAAGATAGCTCCTCTTTCCTCAAGTTCCATTTGCTTTTGACAACTACAAGTGAAACAGCTGTCTAAGGCAGCATAGCCATCAGTTTGCTCCTTGCGTGTTTTGGATTTAGACTACTTTGAAAGAGAGAAAAGAAGGAAAGTTTTTTTAATAAAACAACAACAGGCAATCACTGAGATTTTTAATGTTCTTTTTTTTCCTTTTCTCACAATAGAGGGAGAAGCATGGAATAACTCATTTTTACATTGCTCAGCAAAAGAAAATGGAGCCTCATAAGCAAAAATAAAATTGCACTTATTATCGAATTATGAAAACAAATTATTGAATTGTACAAGACAGAATAATGAAAGAAGTTATTTTAAACAAACATTTCTTTCTAGGAGAGTGATCTCATACTTCCAAAATGAAAGTCAATATTTCTACTTAGTGACCATCTTAGAAAAGAGAAGGGTTTTTCTCAAGCATTGTCTTGAGGTGATTGTTTTAAATAACTTAATTTTTTGTATGAAAAAAAGATAAAAGAAAAAAACCAACATGCATAAATTACTTGGAAATGTCACCACGGCTTTCAGATGAAAATGTAGGTGGTTAATTTGAGAATTCTATATCACTTAGCTAGGAGGGGGCCACAGCTACGGCTCAAACATAGGCCTTGTAGCTCCAATTCCAGTGCTCTTTTCACACCCCTACTTCTAGTGAACAAGAGGAGCAAATTACTATAAGCAGGGGTGTCCTAGAGTCTGCTTGTACAGGCTGAGAGCTGATTGTTAAATTTTCAGTGTAAACATTTATATCACAGCAATCAATAATGCTACAAAGCAGAACTTATTGTTTTGTTGATTTATAGACTTAAAAAAGTGATGGAAAAATGCTAATATTGTTGATTAAAATTTTAAAAAATGTATCCTCTGTACATTATTTTTTTCTGTAAAGCTTGCTGTTAAACAGTTACTTAGAACATCTCTGAAAGTATATTGTGAAAGAGCAATAAAGATGTGCTAGTATAATAATGTCCATGCTTAAAGGAGAGAGAAATCAACTCTGGATGGAGAGGATGAAAGATGGCATCTCATAGGATCTTGGATTTAGAACTAGAAGAGAATTTAAAAATCATTCATTTTCAGAGATAAGTAAATTTGGAACCAGTGAAATTATGTAACTTGGCCAATGTCACAAGAAGAGACTGAAATTGAACCCAGGTCCTTGGACTTAAAATCCAGTGTTCTTCCCATAGTATCATGCTGCCTCCTTCACTACATGACAGAGGGCGAAATTGAATTGATCTATTAAAGAAACTTGAATAAGTGGTGTTGAAGAGTGGATTGTTGACTCAACTGTGTATACTGAAACAGGAAAAGGAGAAAAATGCTTTTTATTTTAGATTTTATCATAAAAAATCTTTATAATTGTCTCTTAAGTTACTCTTCTTCATCATTCCAAAGAAATTCTCTCTCATTTAGGTGCAGGAATGACTACTTGTTGAACTAAGGAGATAGCTGGACATTCTTAGCTAGGAAATTGCTATATTTTTATAATATTAGAGTTTCAGTAATATATAAGTAGGTTATAAATAATATTGAAAAGGCTGTACTAGATAGTTTAGAATTCATTTAAAAATTATGGGCTCAGAATCTTGAATGAAATTATAATCTTAGTTCTTAATTTTGACTCCTTTTGCCAAGAAAAGGATCCTCCCTCTCATTCTTTTCATCATTCTGAAAAGGAAAATAAGCTGTCAAATGGGAGAGAAAGGCTGAAAAAGCTTCTTGACCATCTAATTACTTTCAGGAAGTGACATTTGGACATTAAACAAGCATCAAATACCTTGGATATATTTCCCCCCATAAAACAATCTTTAAATTGAAAGAGAGTGCGTATTTAAAATCAGTTTTGAGGTCTTTCAAATCCTCAGTAAAGTGTTTGAAAATGAGGCATTCAAAAATGCCCTTAAAATTCAAGGATCCTCAGGAAGCATAAGTGCTAAGGATATGTATACCAGGAAAAGAAGTTTTCCTAACTTCTACTATGTTCCCACTATTAATTGTCTCCAATTTTCCTGTATATATCTTGTTTGTACATAGTTGTTTCTCCCACTACACTGCAAATTTTTTGAGAACAGGGATTATTTTTTTTTTAAATTTTGCCTTTCTCTGTATCCTCAGAGTGCAGCACAGTGACTAGCATGTAGAAGACATTTCATAAATGCTCATTGACTAAATTACTGACCATCATTGTAACCACATAGGTGAAGAATCAAAAGCTATCTTAATAAAATTAAATGGTGTCTTTCAAAGAAAAAAATAGTTGAATTTGGGATATGGCCAAGCGTTTCAATTTGTATCTTGCCTTAATTTTTTCTCTCATTTCACAATTCTTTTGGTCTGTTTCTCTTGCACAGAAAGCAAAAATGGACTTTTTCTTCAGTGATATGAGATTTAACTTTAGTGTGATCATTATCAGGAATGTGCAGTAGGCCATTTGAATAGACCTGAGACAGTTGGTTGTTAATTTTTTTAGTGTTAGCATTTATACTTCAAAAACTGTCAAATACCACAAATCAGGGTTTGATTTATTTTCTGTAGATTTTACCCCATGCAGACATAGCTTTAAGATATGTTGTTGTTACTCATAAGGTGACAAGTAGAAGGGCTTCAATCAGGGTCACTCTCAATGTGTGTCCTCCATGACCATAGGGGGCAGCATAGGATAGAGATGGAGGTTCCATGCTGTAGTCAAATTCCAATAGAACCTCAGAGCTCAATCTCATAGATCATTTGAGATAGATCCTATGAGATATCAATTCTGTATTTTCCAATAAAACCTTTAAGATGACATTTTCTTTAAATTACTCATTAAAGGGGAGAAAATGAGGCATTATGAAGTTAGAAACTTATTCCTAAGAGTATCTTTCTAATATGAGACTGAAAAAGTTGGAGGGGTTCGGGCCATACCAATAAAACTGATTTTCAACAGCCAATAATCTACACCTGCACTATACATATAAATACTTATATACATACATACATACATACATACATATATATACACACATGCACATAGATGTGAGTGTGTGAATACATACATACATATGAAACATGTGTCTATTTGTATCTCCCTCCTCTTCATTAACATGCTCAACATTCTAGTTAATGCCTTTAGGACCTGTTATCTAGACTCTCATAATCACATCCTAGTCTTCCTACCTCCTTTCTTTTTTCTCCAATCTATACTTTAGATGGATATCAAAATAACTTTTTCAATTTAATTACAGTCTATGATCTCTTTGCTCTATATACCACTTTACCTTCCAGAATAGAGAATGGAGCTATCACTTTCAATTACAACTTAAGTAAGAGTGGGGTATATGGGTCATTCAGGGAAAACTAATACCCTTGATGTGAGGGCTTCTGAGCTCTTTTCAAGGCTGCTTTTCACCTTTGGTGTGTGTCTGTTCCACCTAAGTCCCACCTGCTGATCCAAGAAGCTGTAGAATGTGAAGTGGTCACACTCCAGTAAGTCCTTGACTAAATCAGGTTGAGGGTAACTGAGAGGTCTCAAAACCTGAGTTAGGGGTTTATCTACCCTAAGTATATGAAGATTTCTCCTGGTGGAATAGGCAGATAAGAACAATGTCTTCAAATGGCCCTGAAGGAAGCTGAAGAAGACTCTGTGGAGTGCTTACGACTTGGTTAGGCATCGAAGACATGAAGGTCATCCACCCCATCTCAAGCCATAACCAGTCATCTTGACTCTGTCTTACCATTAGACTGTGATAACTCTGGAAGAGAGAGTGAGGCTGTCAACTTCTTGCAATTCTGCCTCACTTAAATCCAATTTACACAAGAATCAAGACATCACCCATACAATTTTACCATTTTTATTTATCTCTAAGGCCTGTGGTGACACACAAGTAATGAAGCAGCAGGTGCAGATACAATGGGATCTGTAGTCACAACCTCGGAAACAGGAAGCCTAGGCCCATAAGGTCATCTTTTCACTGGAAGCAACAGTGGGATTTGGCACTGTGTGTCTGAGCTGCCTTTTAAGGATCATAATGCTCACCTCCTGGTATGAGGAAGGGGTTAGAAAAGGTACCCTAAAAAACATATGCTTACCCAAACCTGGCCTTGTTACTTTGGCAGATAAGAATCCCATCCTGTGGTCAAAACTCCAAAAAAAGTACAAAAAAATTCTGCAAATATGAATCCATTTACCATCACTACATGGAATATGTACACTTTTAAACAAGACAAAATCAAGTGGACCTGAAGGACAAACAGCCTTTGTTGTGAGAGAACTCAGAAGGTATTGCATCCAAATAGTGGCCCTGTGTGAAATAAGATCAACAAATGAAAGTCAGCTTACTGAAGTTGGAATTAGATACACATTTTTCTGGAGTGGCCACAGCTCTGTGAAGCTGGTGCCAATTTTACAAACAAAACCAGTCAACAAATTTGTATGTCTACCAAGAGGAGTGAATGATAGATTCATGACAATGCAATTGTCACTTGCAGAAAAATGCCACACCACCATAATCAGTGCTTTATGCTCCCACCAAGACAAACCCCGATGAGGTCAAAATAAAAATTTATGGAGATCTGGAGACCTTTACCATCAATGTGCCAAAAGAGGACACGCTTATAACTCTGGGTGACCTTAATGCTAGTGTAGGCACAGCAGGGAGTCCTAGGGAAGAATGGAGTTGGAAACAGCAACAGAAATAGTCACTTACTACTGAAGACTTGTGCATTATATGACTTTTCCATCACCAACTCTCTTCCATAAATGCAATAAAATTTTGTGTATGCAGCCTCACAGAAAACATAGGCACTTAATAGACTATGTGATTGTAAGGAGATGAAACAGATAAGATGTGAGAATGACAAAGGCAATGTGTGGCACAGACTGCTGGACTGATCTTAGACTTATCCTCTCCAAGCTAAATATTCACACTCAATAAAAATGTTGGCCCCAAGGCAAATTGACTACCAGAAGAATTAATGTTGACCTATTAGAGCACTCCTCTGAGCAGGGACACTTTGTCAATAACTTGTAGGGAAAGTTGAGAGAACAGACATTGATAATGGTGGAGTATAAAGGGAGTGCTCAGCTTGCAGAGATTTGGTGTATAGCACTACCTTTGGTCATTTGAGTCAGAACACTTGCAAATATCAAGACTAGTTTGATGAAAAAGATGAGGAAATTCAGAAACTGCTAAATGAAAAAAAATGAGAACTCCATGGGGTTTACCAGCAGGATAGTTCACCCATCTCTAAGAAGGCATAATTTAATTCCATTAAAAGTAAAATATGCTCTAAGCTTAGAGAGATACAAGATTCTTAGCTCAGTAAGAAAGCAGATGAAATTCAGTTTTATACTGATAGTAACAATCCAAAGTTCTTTTATGATACCCTGATAGCTATATATGTGCCAAAGACCAATGGTGCATCTGAATTACTTGGTGTTGATGGAACCACATTAATTAGTAATAAGGACATGGTTCTAGAGAGATGGGTTGAACACTTCTTTAGTGTTCGCAATAGACCATCATCATTTAATGCTGAAGCCATTGACCATTTATGTCAGGTTGAAATCAATCTCTTCCCAGTTGAAGGAGAGGTTTTGAAGGTCATTGGACTTCTTTCATGTGGCAAAGCACCTGGTGTTGACTCTATTCCAGTTTTGATACTGTAGGTTGTGAGGGTTTATGGGAAATAATGGTAAAATTTGGTTGCCTAGAGAAATTCATAAGTATTATACATCAGTTTCACAAAGTGACTTGCCTGATCAAGTTTTGGAATATGAATGATACTCTTGTGCCTTCCCAGTCATCAATGGAGTGAAACAAGGCTGTAGGCTTGCTCCCATACTTTTTAGCATGATGTTTTCAGCCATGTTGTCAAATGCCTTCCATGAGGATGAACACAGCATCAAGGTCATCTTCCACACTGACGGCAAATTCTTCAACTTGAAAAGGCTATAATCTAGGACCAAAGTGCAGGGAGTGTTGATGCATGGCTTTCTATTTGCAGATGATTGTGCACTTAGTGAAGCATCTGAATTTTAGATGCGACAAAGTATGAATTGATTTGCTTTTGCTTGTGCTAAATTTGGCCTAAAAATTAACATGAAGAACACATAGGTGCTCCATCAGTCACCACTACAACATCCATCCATGGAACCATTGGTTACAGCAAATAGAGACTAGCACATTCATTGCCATAGCTAGCTCAGTGTTTGGGACACTCTAAAGGAAAGGGTAGGACAGAAGAGGTATTATATTGACTACCAAACTGAATGTCTACAGAACTATTATGTTGACTTCATTGTTGTATGCTTGTGAAACACAGACAGCATATGAGTTACATGCAAGGAAAACAAATTGCTTCCATTTGAATTGTCTTAGAAAGATTGTGAAGATCACTTGGCAGGATAAGATATCAGACACTAAGGGCCTTTCTTGATCTAAAATGCTAAGCATTCAAATGCTACTACAAAGAACACAACTCTAATGAGCTGGCCACATTGTGTAAATGCCAAATGTATGCTTGCCAAAAAGGGTATTTTATGGAGGATTTACACAGAGCAAGTACGCACTTGGAGTTCAGAAAAAAAGTGATACAAGGAAACTCTCAAGGTTTCTCTTAAGTATTTTGGAATTGATTGTGTGCCATGGGAAATACTGGCACAGGACTGCCCAGCATTGTATGCCCTCATCAGAAGAGGCACTGTGCTGTCTGAGCAAAGCAGAAAAAATAACTTAAAAGGAACACACAACACAAACACAGCAAAGTTATAGAATCTACCCTAAATGTTCCTATGGACTTTTTGTGTCCAACTTGTGGCAGAGTACTCCTAGGTCATACTGGTTTAATCAATCAGAGTAGGAAACACTGAAGGTGACTCTCATATAGTGATGTCATTTTGGTGCTATTTGAGAACAAAGAACAGCAACCAACACAGACATTCTTAATTTTTTCTGAGTCATGGTCCCAGAGGTGTGCTGGAATGAGCTAGCACTGTTCATGAGAGTTGATTGTTAAGAATTCAGTGTGAGCATTAAAATTTATGCAATTGGCAAATGGTACAAATCAGATCTGGATTTATTCTTCTATTGATTTGATATTAAAGATTAAGAAAATGGTGGAGAAAATGGGCCAATTAAATTCAAAAGTGTGTTGTATCTACTTTTTTTAAAGTCAGTCATTAGCTATTTTCTACAATATTCCTACAAGGGCAAGTCTGGAAGTCTAGTGAAGCAGAGGACCTCTGCTCAAAACATGTATATGTACGTACATACAAATAAACATTCATATATATACTTTTATCTGGACTCTCTTGCATTTGCATATGTACATATCTCTATGTTTATCCTGATATAGATCAAGATCTAGACATATAGATATAAACATATACCTATATACATATATTTTATGAAAAAATACTCTAAATCACTATTGATTAGAGGGATGAAAATGAAAACAATTTTGAGGTGCCACATCACATCTATCAGATTGGCTAACATGACAAAACAAGAAAAGTGTTGGAGTGTTGGAGTGTTGTAAGTGCTGGAGAAGATGTGGGAAAGTGGGAGCACTAATTCATTGTTGCTACAGCTCTGAGCTAATCCACCCATTCTGGAGAACAATTTGGAACTAGGCGCAAACAGCTATAAAACTTTGCATACCCTTTGACCCAGCAATATCCCTTCTAGGGCTGTATCCCGAAGAGATCATAAAAATGAGAAAAGGTCCCACATGTACAGATTACAAGTGAAATCAGTATCATTGAAATAAAGATGCAATTTTTTTCTTCTAGTTTCAGTGACACCAATCAGCATATTGTTGTCAAAAAATGAATCTCCCAACTACCAATAATATTAAAAGCAACAACTTTTTAATTTGGTTACTAAGACTTTCCACAATGTAACCCCAAACAACTTTTGCACTCATATATCATAATACTCTATTGTATGTATTCTATATTCCATACAGTCTAGAATAGTACCTATTCTGTAATCTCTTTTTACATTTTTCTGCCTTTCTCTCTTCCCACTTTTACAAATTCCTCTTCACCTGGCTCTTGATAGTAAGGAGGTAGCCATCAGCTCTGAAAGACTGTGGAAATAGAGTGGAAGGCTATGTCATCTTTCAATATGCTCCAGGCACAAATTCTGACCATCATTCACATGGGCACTTAGAAATTAATTTGTTCACCGTGGGAATTCAGGAAACAAAGAAAAATACAAAATGGTTCTCAGTCATGGCATCCCCCTTCTATTTCTCCAATGATGGTGTCAAAATAATAGAACATGTAGAATAGGATGCTACAAATCACATGAATTTTAAGCTATATAAAGTCATTAATTTACCTGTTGGTACTCTAAATTTGTGATTTAATGTGTCTAGTACCTCATAAGTAGACAGATTAGTAGAGAAAATCAATCACATAAATTGTCAAAACTTTGTCAGCAATGAAACAAAGAGACAAAGAAAGTTATAGCTAAACAGAAAGGTAACTCATTGGTTTTCTTTGGAGGAGCAGATAAATTATTTGGCAAAGTTTTGGGTTTTTTTTACATCTTTTCAAAGACAATAAGAAATATGATTTCATGAAGTGTCAATCTTCTCACAGTGCAGTGCTCATAAGAATATGCAAAATAATCCAAAGAAAGAACTACGGGGTCTGAATGCAGATCAAAGTATAGTTTCTCTCCCTTTATCTCTTCTTTTTGTTTTGTTTTGCTTTTGCTTTTTCATCATTTCTCCCATTCATTCTAATTTTTTCTTTACGTGACTAATGTGTAAATATGTTTTATAAGAATGTATATGTAAAGCCTTTATCTAATTGCATGTTGTCTTGGAGAGGGATGAAAGGGGAGAGGCAGAAAAAAATTAAAACTCAAAAGTTTATGGAAGTGAATGCTGAAAACCAAACTTAAATAAATCAATTTAAAGGAATTTAAATTTAATTTAAAGGAAAAGAAAAGAGAATTTGCAAAATGACTACAGTGTAACTAATTTCAGTTTATGCAACATTGATTGCAGAAGAAGATGAGGTAGAGAAAGGCTTGAATAAATTTCATGAGGCTCTCCAAATTAAATTAATACGTAACTTTGTATTTAGTAACTACAATTTAATGGTCACAGTAAGCTAGAATAGCAGAAAACATGGGACAATATGGATCATAAGTCAAGAATTAGGGAGAACAGAGATTTTAAACTACATAAAAGTCTCCTTCTTATGAGACATCGATAATACTTTCCTCAGCAAAAGAATAAAAAAATAGATACTGGGCATGCGAAGCTCTTACCATCAATAAAATGAAATTGTTTATACTTTAAGAAATCGTAAATTTTTCATTAGTGTTGTCAATATCTTTCCCGTATCAACTGTGTATGGTGAGATCAGTGACATAGTAAAGATCAAAAGTATTACAAAGTTAAATGAAATAAGACAAATGCTAAAATATTGGGTCAGTGATTAGAACAACTCTAATTTGACCTAAATTCTTGATCCTGAACAAGATAAGGTGAAAGTTTGCCTACTGTAGCCCAAGGTAATTCCAAGAGTAGAGTCCAAGTTTCCTTTGAGGGGCAAATGGGGATCACTGAAGTAGAAGGGACATGATATATAAGGAGATGAAGACAATCTTGACAGGTGAGGTTCTTGACCTAATGTTCATGAACTTTATTAAAACACTGTATTTCAGTATAACTTTTGTACTTTATTCATTGAAAAATGTCATTATGAGAAGTAGTCTATAGACATCACCAGAATGCCAGAGGTGAGAATCAAAAGGAAGTTCAAACTTATTCTAGTGCATTACGGATATTCAATGACAGAGGAGGTTCAAACATTCTTGATGAAAAGATCAGAGTTGAATAGAAAATCTGATTTTCAAGTATAAGATTGTAAGAGAAGAATTAAAAGGTAAACAGGAAAGAGAAATCATAAGAGACTTAATAAAGTGTTTATATTCCTACATGACAAGAAGACTTGTAACTCAAAAGAATTTTGTCATTATTAGGGTAGTTAGAAAGAGTATATAGTCAAAAAGCACAGTGAGTTGAATATTATGGGATGATATCTAAAATAAAATAAATTAAAATTAAGAGGTGAGAAAGAGGACTGTCCTGGGAGAAAGGGAAAAGGAGAGGTAGAATGGGACAAGTTATCTCACATAAAAGGTGCAAGAAAAAGCTTTTACAATGCAGGGGAAGGTGGGGAGGTGGTGGTGTAAAATCTTGAACCTTACTCTCATCAGAATTTCCTCAGAAGGAATAACATACATACTCACTTGGGTATAGAAATCTGTCTTACCCCATAGAAAAGTAGGGAGGAAGGGGATAAGAGTGGGAGGTTGCTAAAAGGGAGGGAGGATTGAGGGAGGTGATAGTCAGAAACAAAACATTTTTGAGAGGGACAGGTGAAAAGAGAGAGTTACTAGAAAAAATAGGAAATAAAATGGAGTGAAATATAATAAATAATAGCTGTGAATAAATCTGAAGCAAATTTCTCTGATAAAGGCATCATTTGTCACATAACTGAACAAATTTATAAAAATGAGAGCCATCCTCAATTGATAAATGATGAAAAGATATGAAAAGTTGGTTTTTTGATGAAGTAATCAAAGCTATCTTATAACCATATAAAAATGTCCTAAATCATGAGTGGAAAAGTGCAAATTAAACCAGTTCTAAGGTAGTGCCTCACATTTCTTAGATTGGCTAATAGGACAGAAAAAGAAAATGATAAGTGTTGCAGGGGATATGGGAAAATTGAGAAACTAATGCACTGCTGGTAGCTTAGTAAACAAATTTAACCCTTATGCAAAGCAAATTGGAACTATACCCAAATGTCTACAAAACAATTCATACTCTTTTACCCAGAAATCTCACTACTATGTCTGCATTCCAAAAGAGATAAAAAAGAAAAAAATAAAGATCTATATGTACAAAAAATATTTATAGCAGTTCTTTTCTGCTGACAAAGAATTGAAAAGTCAGGAAACAACCATCAACTGGGGAATGGCGGGACAACCTGTGATATGTGATTATAATGTGCTATAAGAAATTATGATCAGAACAGGAAGATGATAAGTGTTGGAGAGGATGTGGGAGGGTTAGAACACTAATACATTGTTGGTGGAGCTGTGAGCTAATCTAACCATTCTGGAGAGCAATTTGGATCTATGCCCAAAGGGCTACAAAAATATGCATACCCTTTGACCCAGCAATATCGCTTCTAGTACTGTACCCCCAAGACTTCATAAAAACAGGAGAGTACCACATGTGCAAAAATATTTATAGCAGCACTCTTTGTGGTGGCCAAAAACTGGAAATCAAAGGGATGCCCATCAAATGGGGAATGGCTGAATAAATTATGGTATATGAATATAGTGGAATACTATTGCACTATAAGAAATGATGAACAGGAAGACTTAAGAGAGGTCTGGATAGACTTATATGATCTGATTCTGAGTGAAAGAAGCAGAACCAGGAGAACTTTGTACACAGCAATGACCACAGTGTAAGAGAGTTTTTTCTGGTAGACTTGGAACTTCATAGCAATGCGAGGACTTAAAAAAATTCCCAATGGTCTTCTAAGGCAAAATGCTTTCCACATCCAGAGAAAGAACTATGGAATTTGATCACAAAATGTAGCAGACTATTTTCTTTTATATTACATTTTGGTTTGTTAGATGATTTCTCCCATTCATTTTAATTCTTCTACACAGCATGACTATACTGAAAATGTATTCAATAGGAATGTATGTGTAGAACCTATATAAAATTGTATGCTGTCTTTCGGAGGGAGGGTGGAGGTAGAGGGGAGGAATGAAAAGGTAATAATCTAAGTTATATGGTAGTGATTGTAGACCATTTGAAAATAAACAAAATTAGTTTAAAAAAAGAAATTATTATCAGGATGCCCTTATAAAAACCTAGAAAGATATATATGAACTAATGAAAAATGAAATGAGTAGAACCAGAACACTGCACACAATACAACAATATTCTAAGACCATCAACTGTGGATGACTCAGTTATTCTCGACAATACAATGCCAAGACAAATCTGAAGGACATGATGAAAAAAGTCATCTAGCACCAGAGAAAGAACTGATGGAGTATGAATACAGATTGAAGCATATTGTTTTACTTTCTTTATTTTGTTTTTCTTTCTGTTTTCGTTTACAGCATGACTTATATGGAAATATGTTTTGCATGATTACACATCTGTAACCTATATCAAATTGTTTTCTCAGTGAGGAGGTTGAGAAATGAGGGAAGGAGAGAATTTGGAACTCAAAACTTTTTTAAAATATGTTATAAATTATTTTCACATGTAATTCCGGAAAATAAAATTCTAAATAAATATTTTTAAAAGAAAAGGGAAATGTAGAGATGAAAGTAATTATAGAATCTTTTGTCAGAATTTTGACACTGCCAATCATTACCTGAATGATTTGGGCAAATTATATAACCTCTCTGAATCTGTTTCCTTATCTCTAAATTAGGGTAAGGGGCTGGGAGAGAGGACAGGATTGACTATATGAACACTAAGTTTCTTTCCAATTCTACTCAGAGTCATAGTAGGGTGAGGGAATCTGATTCTATGCTTCTGCCCTTTAAAAAAACTCTACTCAGAATAACCATACTCAGAGGGCACATACCCCTTCCCCGCCCTTAATCATAATTCCCTAGGACAACCACGTTATGACTAGGAATAAGGACTTCTAGAACCAATGTAGGGAGCTCAATATCTCCTCTCTACCCAGCAATATCACTTCTAGTACTGCATCCCAAAGAGATCATAAAAATGGGAATGGGTCTCACATGGCTGGAGAGGCCAAATTACTTGTCCAGGTATACACAGTATGTAGCAGAGACAGTCTTCACATCTATATCCTCTCACTTCCAATGAAGTATTCCTTCCATTGTTCCAGATTTGATCAAAAGTGAAGAATTTTTTGGCATAGAAATTCATGAAGACTAGATAGATTAAGACAGAAGGTTTTCTTTCCAAGTGATTTGACCCCCATACTATTTTCATTATCATGTGACATGTTCCTCATACTGAGAAACTTGAGATGAAATATTAATCAACCTAGTGGGCTTCTAGTAATTTTGAAGGTTCCTCCATAAACCTCTTAAAGGAGACACAGCCTTTTGCTCTTATGTATTCAACTTGTTAAAGACATTTCTATTGGTAAGAAATTTTGCAGAAGAAATATGTAGCAATTTAATTGCAACTTGCCTCAACTTTTGCCTCATCCCTTTTCCTTCAGATACATCATATTTTTAAATTGCCATTTTGTGGCATGGCCATTTGAAAATTGGAAATTTGTCAGTGAAATGTTGAATGCAAATAGATCTTTGTAAATGAGAAATTATTGAGTTGGAAATTTATGGCATGTAAAAGATTATGGTTACTCTGTCCTGTAGTAAAAAATCTAGTTATCTGAAAAGTATTTGTTTATGGAAGAACATAAACAGACTGCATTAGGGAAATTTACATGAGACTAGGGAGCGGTCAGAATATATCTAGTACATTTATTTGGGTGTATAAAAATGTACTGTTTTTTATATTGATATTTTTGGTCATCAAATTTCCAACAATCCCTGTGACTTTAACCTCTTTTTGAAGATAGCTTTAGCAATATAGCATTTACTTTGAATGAACATTTGTAATAATTAATGATAATACAATCCATTCTTATTCGGTTAGGTTTATGTTTATTCTTTGCCCTGTTGTTAATATCCAAAGAAAAATATCCCTCTTGTTTGACATAAAAAAGATAGAAGCTAAATTGTAATGCCTGATACCCAAAAATGACGATGAGAATTGAAATAAAGTGATTTCTTCACATGGAAGACACTAGTGGATGTAGCCAATATTTCCCAACCTCAAATCTCACTAATTCATAATAATCAGTACCAATACCAGGCAGAATTATAATTAAATAATATGCATACACACATGCAATTTTATTAGTCTCAAGTGCATGTTGAAACTTATAAAAATGAACAGTATAATAGTAACTAATAAAGTTCATTTCAGATCAGCTTCATAAAGTTAGAGGGATTTATAATTAACATGTCAGTCATTTGAGTCCCATGGAATAATGAAAGAAATGGAATCCTAAACGTTATCTGAAAATCCCATATTTCCCTGTCATTATTGGGTTCCACCTTTGAGGGGACAGAGGAAGTACAAAATGATTTAAATTGCTAGGTGCATTTTTTCCTATTGCTTTCTTCTTTGTCGTCAAAAATGTGAATGCAAGGTTTAAATGGAACATCAAAGAATTTAAGATTTCTCTTACTTTAAACATTTACTTCTATATTTCACTAGAACTAGGAAAGCTGCAAACAACTACATGTCAACTGACCTTTCACAGTAGTCATATAAGTTGGAAATCCTATTTCCTGGGTGAATATTGAGCCTTCATGGAAATTAATAAAAATACAGAAAACTTACTTCAATATTCACATTTTTTTCAAGATTAATTCCTGGCTTCCAAGAACTTACAGTTCATTTCACATTAAAGGCTCTTCAAAAAGAGGTTGTTTTTTTTTTTTTTTTTTTTCCTTTCTTTTGTCTGTTTTTCTCTTTCAAATTTAATACATTAGCCTTATGGCTTGAAATTCATGTAGTTTAAACAAAAAACAGTTCTCTTCATAAACACATGCATAGCATCACTGAAGATATAGAGATATTAGTACAACTGAGAATGTTCTTGGGAGCTACATTTTGAAAGCTCAATGAATTCTGAAGGAATTGAAAGAAACAAGACAAGAATACTCTATGGAAATGTCAAGGTGGCTGTGTCCTGACAGATCGATTAAGAATAAAATATGTTAGCAAGTTTAAACTCCACCTAGTATCTAGAATGTGAGAAAAGAGGTTATACTTTTTAGGAGTGCATATTTTTTTAAAAGCAAGTTGTTAATTTATTTTGCATCATATTTGGAAAGCTGAAGATATATACTAGATGTTAAGGGTTTTGTCCAATACGGTTTCCATGGGAATCTCAGAGGAACTTGAGATTAAGTTGAGAACAGTAGGGAGTTGAAATATAATTGCTTCTAGAGGAGGTTGGTTTTAATTTCAAATTCTGAGTGGATAAGAACAGCATCGTAGAATACTAGATTAGGTCCTATCTTTGTCCTCTCCAGAGGATAGAATCTAGTACTTGCAATCAGGAAAACTTGGTCCAAGTTTTACCTCTGACAAAAACTATATGTCACTTAACTTCTCAATTTCCTCCATCTGTAAAGTGAAGTAAATAAATAATTGACAGGGCCTACATGACAAGGTTGTCAGATGGATCAAAAGAGACTTTTTATTAAGTGCTTTGCAAATGTAAACATGTATACCAATGGGGCAGTTATACTGGCTAGAGTGCCCGGTCTGCAGTCAGGAAGAACTGAAGTTAAATCTAGACTCAGATACCAGATTTTTGTTGTTGGGCATGTCACCTAAACCTGTTTGCCTCGGTTTCCTCATGTGAAAAATGAGCTGAAGAAGTAAATGGCAAGCTACTCTGTTGTTTTTTGACAAGAAAATCCCAAATGGAATCAGAAAGAGATGGATATGACATGGTAGAACAACAAAAACAATGCAAATGTTTGGGTGTTGTAACTGCTATTTAGAACTTTCCTTAAAATATATGGTGAATCATGACAATACACCCAGCTCATCTAATTTCAAAGATTATTTTAAGGTTGCGAACAACCAGATGGTAACTGAAAGAGACAGGTGAGAGTATTGGGTGGTGGCATCAGTTGGAGAAAGAGAACACCAAGGATGTAGATCACACAGTTGATGATTAAAAAAAAAAAAACAGTTAGACATGATGACATGGGACTGTATTCTTCGATACAGGATCAACTGAGGGTGGTGTCTCACTTGCTGTGAGAGTTTTGAGGTTGAGTATGGCTAACGTCATGGCAGTATCCACACTAACACTGTATGAATTTAACTTTAGGAGTGATCAGGGTATAACTTGGTTGTGTTAAGTAGGGGCAAATCACCCCAGGTTAGAAAGAAAAATGATATGAGCATAAAACTCCTCAAATCAGGAATGTAAAGCATTCATCTGTGCACTTGAGGAAATATCTATTGGCATATTCTGATTGGCTTTTCCCTTCTCAATCCTTTTATTTTTCCTTTTTGTCCAATTTTTGAACCTGGTGCACAAGTAAGAGTAGTGTGTGAGGAGTGACAAAAGATCTTTGGGAGGATTCACTTCAGAATTCTCTACAATAGGGGACAGCTTGTGTGTGTGTGTGTGTGTGTGTGTGTGTGTGTGTGTGTGTGTTTGTGTTCATTTTCATTGCCCAGGAGAAAAAACTTAAAAACATAGAAAAGGGAGTTGACCCTGGTCATCAAGGTGGGTTGGTATTAGAATCCAGGTTTTCTGACATCAAGTTCATTACTTAGGCTCATGGCTTCATCGATGTAAAGGTCATCCAATTTAATCCCTTAATTATACTGATGAGATAGAGGAATTAAAAAGTTAAATGACTTACCACAATCACATAGATATTGTGTCTAAGGCAAAATTCAAACCCAAGTCTTATTGACTCCAAGTACAAAACTTTGCCAGCCTACAACCTAACCATCTAGTATAGAACAGACAGTATTTGAAGAGTACATACAAATGCTTTATGTATACATATATGCACATTTGTGTGTCTATAGGTATATATACATATCTACATACACATATACAAGTATGTTTACATATGCACTGAAGATAAATTAATATCTCAACACATCATTTTTCTAAAACAAACTTAAAACTATGGTTTTTATTCAATAAGTCTTTTTTTCTTTTGCATTTCAGTTCCTTGCTACCTTTTTTCTTTATGAGAAGAAAAAAATTTTAATGTAACTCATTACTCATCTTTCTGCCAAACTCCACTAGAACAAACAGTACTCTGTGCATTGTCACCAAAGTATTTTTAACACTAAACACTTTCGCAATTTTGCACTGAGCATTTGAAAAGAGTTCTGATTGCTAATAACTTTGTTCAATATAGACCAGACATGGGGGAGTTTTAGCTATTAAACTTCAGCTATTTTTTGACTTACCTCTGGGCCAAAAATGCCCCACCTTAAATTGCTTTTAAAGTGGAAAATATACTCTGTCTCCACTCACATAATTCAGAAATAGTTTGTTATATTTTTTTCAAAAAAGAAAAAAGACAAGGGAGTTGTGATCAGAACTTTGTTGTCTGCTCAAGGGAAAAAGAGATTTTAAAAGTTTCTGAATAAGAAAAAGAAGGGAACTACAGTGCCTGTGTTTAGTGAAAGACATCATTGGTTTATATATATACCATAGCTATATATGTGTACATATCACATATATACATACAAATATGTGTATATATATATGTATATGTGTGTGTGTATATGTATATATATACATGTGTATATATGCATATATACATGTGTGTGTATATATGCATATATACGTGTGTGTGTATATATGTGTGTGTATATATATGTGTATATATATGTGTATGTATATATATATATATATATATATATATATACATATATATATACCATAATATAAATAATGTTGGTAATATTGGGAGAATGGGACAGAGTCAGACTTAATTGTATTGTAGAATGAAGTATAATGACTGGGGGTGCGGAAACTATTTGCTCTTCCTTGAGGGACTTCTAATATTCCCAGTTCAACATATTATTAAAAAAACATTTTACTGATGTGAAAAGAGGACTAGCAGTCATTCTCTTCTCCTCCCTTTTCTCTGGTTAGGTAAACAAACAGGCTAATATTCTAATTAGAGATACTGCAAGGGTGCCTAACACTTATAGTGGTCTATTCCTGTGTGAATGACAGGGACATTCCAAGGTGAACTTGGACCCCATAAATCTCTGCTAAGGCAGGATATCTTAAAGACTATAACAGACTGCAAATGTTTCAATGGAATATAAAAACCTCCACATTGCGCTGCTAAATAATCCCAGGGGACCTGAAACTTACCAGCACTCTGAGTATTGACACACCAAGAAAGCTGAAAGGCAGAAAATCAAGAACAGGACTAAACAGGGCCTGAACCCTTCATCCAATAGGGCTGGTATGAGTAAAGTATGTCCCTGATAGAACACTTTAAATCAAATAATGAAACTGGAAGTAAATATAGATGGAAGAAGATACTGAACACAATAAAGATACCATGGATTAAGACAGTAAAGATGTAAACCTAGAAGTTTAGAGTTTAGAGTCAATTTAAGTCAGAGCCATATATACAAAAATTTTCCTGCGTACACTATTCTCTTCTTCTAGAATACCCAAGAGAAATGAAGAAAGATATTTAACTCATTGTGAATCTTTATACTTCAAATATTTTCTTCTTTTAAATAAAACATTGTTAGATTCTGTCTTCTCTTATCAGAGAGCCATGGAATTCAAGCCCATCTTGGAGTATTCCAGACATTCACACAAGAACAGGTTTCTATTAGGTTTCAGATAATCCTGGCCTACTCTATACAGAGTGCTGGTAGTTTTCTGATGTATTTCCATATTGTCATGCTGATTTTCTCCTGGAAATTCATCTCTTAATATCATTAAACTTTTGCTTATATTGTTTGTTTTGCTTTGGATTTCTTGATCACTTTTTCATCTGGTGCCTTTGTTGAATTATTCCTGAGAGATATGGACTCCTCTATTACCTTTAACATCTTTACCTTAACCAAAAGTCTACACTACTTATTCTTAATCTTCTTTGATTGGGCTCAATATTGCAAATATTTGATACCTTGTTTAGGTTCTGACCTATATTTTTTCTTTTTTTTTTTAAATTTTATCAGCCCCTGTGGATTCAATTTTCATTTAAATAGAAGATTTCTAAATCTCTATGTCCATTCCTATGCTCTCTCATAAATTCATTTGTTATCTCCAGATGTCTGTTGCACAGCTTTACTTGTAGTAACCACTTTATTCTTATCATTTCAGACTCAACATATCAAACAGAACTGATGATCTTTTTCACTAAAGCTTTTCCTAACACTCCTTCTCCAAAATTCCCTATTTCTATTGACAGTACAGAGGACATCCTCATAATAACCCAGGTGCCTAATCTTGACATCAATCTTACTTTTCCCTTTCCCTCATTCTCTCTTAGTACTTCCCAAGTTTTATTGCTTCTACCTCCACAACAACCCGGTAGTCTTGCTCTCTACCTTTAGAACTTACCACATTAGTTTAAATCTACATCATTTCTCATTTAGGCTATTACACAAGTCTTAATATTAATGTCATTGTTTTTAGTCTCCTGTCTTTCAGGCTATCTTCACAGTGTAACTAAAATGATTTTTCTAAGCAACACCTTTGATTTGCAGTTCTCCTTTTCAGTTATTTTCAGTAGCTTCCTATCACTTCCAGGAAGAAAGATCTTTACTCTGGCATTCAAGGTCTTCTACAATCTGGCTCCAAACTCCACTTTCTAGCCTTATTCAAATTCCCAGATAAAAACTTATTTGGTAACTATTCCTTGAACTCAATATTCCATCTCCCAACACAGGGCATTTGTAGAAACTATCCTCCAAAAAGTGACCTTTATCTTATTCTACTTCACTCAGAATCCTTTATATTTCTTCAAGGCTTAGTTTACATGCAAATTCCTCAATTAATTAATTAAAAAATACTTAGTACATTCCAAAAACTGTGTTAAGTGCTGAGTATATGAATAGAAAAAGTCAAAGTTCTTACTCTCAAGGAATTGACACTCTTTTTGGGAGAAGCAGCACAAACATGCATGCAGCACATGCACACACACAAGTGAAGCACAGATGGGAATACACAGAATTCTTAAGGGTTCAGTAGTGGGATAGAAAACAATCCCAAGGTCCTTAGGGTCCATGAATAACTCAGGTGACAGTCCTGGGCGATCACAGGGAACAGAGGTAGGGCAGATTGTGAGGTCTAGAGGTTCCAAAGATGTAACCACAGGCAAATAGTGAGCACTGATAGTCATCCATCTCATAGAGAAAGCATGCTGCTTCCTATATCATCAAAAGCCTATAAGCAGTTAAGAAGTCCATAAAAATGGAAGTTTTTTTCTTCACCCATACCCTTTATTTCTTCAAATTAACTTATATTTACTTATCTGGGCATAGATAATTTCCCTTCAATAGAGTGTAAGCCCCGTGAGGACAGGAATGATTTTGAATTTTTCTCTGTATCTCTGGCCAGTGTCTTGAGCAGAATTGCTACTTAGTAAATTTTTATTGAACTGAACGGAATTCTGAAAATTAAAATATAATGATTTTGTGGAGGTAGAGAAAAGGAGATGGAAATATGCTTAAACAGACATATACAGGCACAAGCATGTGTATGAGTGCTCTACAAACAATATGTATCCACTAAATATCTGTTGAAATACGTTTCATGTGTGCCGCAATATTTTTTTTTTATATAAAAACAGTTACACTGACAGCCTAAATGTGCTGCCTGAAGAGGAAATCCTTTCAGAATTGAATGAAGTCCTTTAATCCAAAGCCTTCATGGAAATTATTTTATAAGACATAGTCCAGTGTACACTGCCCCTCTCTGTTATTATTAAGGGTTGGTAATTGTAAGGACTTTGACTAATTTGTGTAATGCAAGAGTCTACAAAGAAGCACAGAACAAATAATTTTCTCTACAGAAGTAAATGTTTGTGGTTAACTTATTGAAAGGACCATTAATTGGAAATAAAACAAAAAATCTTTACAATCTACATGTTAAATTCTGTGAATCTCTCTGTATGTCCATCCCAGAACATTAATCAAGGATGTTCAGTTAAATCCATTAAATTGAATTAAATATTATCTTACAGTTTTCTATATTTTATCATGCTTTACTCACTGACAACTCTTTTATTCTCCCAGTGGTCACTGGTCTTCCCTATCTAGCACTAGCTGTTTTGTTTCTGTTTCAATCCTTTTTTCAAAGGATTTTATGTTATAAAGTGTCTGAATATGTTTCAATGAACTTTATCCCTTTTCTTGGCTTATATATCCTAAGAAACTTAGGGAAATCTCTGTGTGTTATAAAAGAGAAAACTGGGACTGACTGTTCACTTGCAAAAATGTGATTCACAGTATTATAAGAATAAGTTTTGCTGATAAAATGGAGAAAAGAGAAGCCCTTGAATGACCCTCCATTTACCCTAAATATCCACAAAGTGTCAGTCAACAGAATCATTCCCAGGTCCAAACTTCTATCCCAGGAGTTTTTGACTTTCATTTTACCTTGTTCTTTCTTCTCAACTTCCCAGACAAAACAAAGAAAGACTCTTTATCATTAGGTACAAGACAAGGGACAAGATTTCAAAAGGTTCTCTTGTCTGGGGGGAATTATATTTCTTTGTCGTGTCACTCTTCTATCCAACAGGTGAAGCCCCTCCAATTGGGGTTATTCCATTTTTTCTTGCCTCTCTCCATTCTTTCCTAAACTAATCACCACCTGCCCTTAGAATTTCCTTCTGTATTTTTTTAAGATTTTAAAAATAAATTTATTTACAGTTTTCAACATTCCCTTCCACAAAATTTTGAATTTCAAACTTTCTCGCCATCTCTCCCCTACCCCCACCCCAGGATAGCATGTATTCTGATTACCCTTTCCTCCAATCTGCCCTCCCTTCTACTACCCTCCACTTATCCCCTTCCCTTCAATTTTCCAGTAGAATGATATAGATTTCTGTTCACCAAGAAAGTAACCTTCTATAGTCTTATTTTTTTTTCCCTTTTCTAGGCATTTTCCCAGCCAGTGACTTGACTCCTGAGTGTCCTCTCCACCCCCACCTCGCCTCCAGATCTGCCCAGCCAGCACTTGGGGTCTGACATTCAAATGCTGCTTCCCAGCCTCAGGGCTTTGGGCGGGGGCAGGGCTGCTATTCAGTGTGAGATTAAGTTCAGGTGCTCAGGTCAGGGCAGGGCTGCCTCAGTTCCCTCAGGGGGTTTATGCAGAGACCTTCAACAATGGATCTGGGCTCCTGCCTGCTTGAGGAGCCCTGGTCTGCTCCTGCCTCCGCTGCTGCCTCCCAAGGGGGCCTGAGTTATGGGGGCACCCCACACCCCTCTCGACCCACCGAAGAGACCCTCTCACCCACCCTTGTCACCTGTGGGTGGGGGACCCACACGGCTGCTGGAGATTCCATCCCTGAAGCCTGCTCGGATCTGCTCCTTTCCGCGCCACGCCACTGAGGAAGGGTTGGGCTCTGCTCTGGGCCCGGGGTGCGAGGGACCTTTTGCGAGAGGTTTTCAGGTTCTCTGGAGCAGAAATCTCCTCTGCTCCGTTGTTCTGTGGCTTCTGCTGCTCCAGAATTCGCCGGTGGTTCTTTTTTTACAGATATTTTATGGGCAGTGGGTTCGGAGGTAGCATATGTGCGTCTTTCTACTCCGCCATCTTGGCTCCGCACCATGATATAGATTTCTATACCCCATTGGCAAAGTGTCTCATTTCCTAGTTGCATGTAAAAACAACCTCTAATATTCATTCTTTGAAGCTTTGAGTTCCACATACTCTCCCATCTCCTTTCCCCCTCCACCCTCACTGAAAAGGCAAGCAATTCTATATAGGTTAAACATATGTGATCATTCAAAAGACCTTCATAACAGTAATTTTGTGAAAGACTATATCTCCCTCCATCCTAGCTTGCCCTCAATTTATTCATTTCTCTCCTTTGACTTGTCTCTCTACAAAAGCATTTGCTTCTGATTGCCCCTTCCCCCAATCTGCGATCTTGTCTATTATGCCCAGTGTCTTATCTTTTTTCCCCTGCTTTCCTATAGGCTAAGATAAACTTCTAAAATCAGTTGGCATGTATTTTATTTCCTAATAAAGCCAAATCCAAAGAAAGGAAGGCTCACTTATTTCTTCTTACCTTCTCTGCCTTCCCCTCCATTGTAAAAGTTTTTTCTTGCCTCTTTTATGTAAGATGATTAACTATTCTTCCTCTCCCTTTCTCTTTCTCCTAGCATACATCTCTCAACTCTTTTCTTTTATAGATATTATCCCTTCATATTCAGCTCATCCTGTGCTTTCTGCTTCTCTCCTTACATGTACATATACATACATATACATACACGTGCACACAAAGTCACTTATGGTGTGTCTTTCCTGTTTACATTTTCATGCTTCTCTTGATTCTTGAATTTGAAGGTCAACTTTTTCTATTGAACCCTGGTCCTTTTTCTTTTGGTATGTTTATTTCATTTTTAATTTCTATAGTGCTTTATTATTTTTAAAATTTATTTGTTATTTTTAGTTTTCAACATTAATTTCCACAAGATTTTGAGTTCCAAATTTTCTCCCCGTCTCTCCCATCCACCCATCGCAAGACATCGTGCATTCTGATTACCCCTTCCCCCAATCTTCCCTCTCTTCTATCATACCCCTCCCTTCCCTTATCCCCATCCTCTCTATTTTCTTGTAGGGTAATATATATTTCTATACCCCATTACCCGTATTTTCTATTTCCTAGCTGCATGTAAAAATAATTTTTAACATTCATTTTTGAAACTTTGAGTTCCAACTTCTCTTCCTTCCTCCCTCCCCACCTATCCTCATTGAGAAGGCAAGCAATTCAATACAGGTGATACATGTATAGTTATGCAAAACACTTCCATAAAAGTCATGTTGTGAAAGACTAGCCATATTTCCCTTCATCCTATTCTGCACCCCCCATTTATTCTGTCCTCTCTTTTGTCCTTGTCCCTCACCAAAAGTGTTTACTAATTACTTGCTCCTCCCATTTGCCATCTCTTCTATAATTCCCATACCCACTTATCCCCGTCTCTACTTTCCTGTAGTGGAAGATTGATTTTCACACTAAATTGAGTCTGTATGTTGTTCCCTCCATAAGCCAAGTGTGATGAGAGTAAGCTTCACTTTTTCCCTCTCACTTTCTTTCTTTTTCCCTCTACTGAAAAAGCTTTTTCTTGCCTCTTTAATGAGAGATAATTTGCCTCATTCCATTTCTCCCTTTCTCCTCCCAATATATTCCTCTCTCATCCCATAATTTTATTTTTTTACTTTTTTTATTTAAATCAAAAGTTATGATTTTACTTTCAGTATTGATATAACAGAAAAAAAATAGTTTTTTTTATGTCATGAAATATGCACTTGAAAATGGTAAGAATACTAACATCACCCTGGTTTGTTCTACTAGGCTTACATGGATGGCTGAGCATAGATTAAAAACTTCCTAAAAGCCTATGTCTTTCAGTGGTTTTCAAGAAAGCAGCTGGAAGTATCCCGTGACAGCCTGACCCATATAAAACAGACAGAGCCTATGAAAGTGTAGGATCTCTTGCTAAGGGCCCTCAGCTTTTTGTTAGGGTTACCCCACTTTTTATGTACTAGGGAAAGACCAAAGTGATACAAAGAAGTGGAAAAACAATTTATTATAGGAATCAGCCTCCTAGTGAGGACCCACTCCCTAGCCCTAGCCAGCTTAGCCTATCACATTTAAATAACCAATTTCTTTGAATGATACTTCAGGAGAAGACCTCTACAGTGTCCTCCCTGATACTATGGGTTTGGACTTATAACTATAGCATAGTATATAACTTCCTACACCTGAGCCTTGACCCAGTAACACGATTTTTATAAGCTATCAGCTTTTACTGATGCCTCCCCAAACACATACTATAAATGTGTTTTCATTGTATCTGCTTGGCTTTCCTTGATTGGTGAGTACATGGTCTAATTTTATCATCCCATTAAAGAATGTGATAGGGAGAAATGAGAAACCTGGATATTTTATATTCTTCTCCATGAATCTTGGCCATTGAAAGGCATATGGACAAGAGTAAAGCAGCAAGGTGAACTCACAGTGGGGCTTGTGGTCCCTCACCAGCCTTCATATAGATGATCATCTTGCCATCTTACCTATGAGTTCTACCATATACCCCAAGCATGCTGGTCATCTGGAGTTTATTACAAGTGGTATCTCAAGTAACGGCCTGAAAGAAAACATTGTGTCTGCTTTGATGCTTGTAATCCCCTGAAGTCTCACCTCCACTTAGAAAGACTCCAGAGCTGATTGTCTACCATGAATAAAGAATTATGTTCATATTCTCAGCCCTTATCCTAGCTTAGGTTCCCATACGTGGGGAAGTCCAGAACCAGCAGTTCTTAATTGGTCTCGCTTTTAAATGGGTATTTTGGTATGAAGCACAAGAGTCCAGCTTCTTTGGACAAGCAACATAAATCCTAAAGAGCACATAGATGGCCTATAGGTTAAGGTTGCAGATGGCATTAATGGAGGCAGTACCTTTTGGTCCAGAATGGCAGTCATATTCAGCATAAGAAACAGAAAGAAAGCTGAGAAGTCATTTCTCCCCTCCCTTATTGAAAAGCTACAAGTTGTCAAGGCATTCCAATGTAAGAATTCTCATCAAGGTCGAGATCTTTTAGGTGAGACAGTGGCCCAACATCTCCTTTCCACAGGAAGAAGGCTTTCAAGTGGGAAAAGAAGACCTGGGTCATGTCTCTACAGTTCTGGCATTATTTAATCTTTTCAGCCAGATGAAGGAATGGCTGATTAGGATCACCTCACAAGCGAGCCAACCAGTTCTCTGAAAATGGAATGGTTAATTGAATGGGGAAAGAAAGTTTACATTTACCTTGTGGCTGACTTGTGATATACCTTTGGTGTCTGGTCAGAAAGAGATAAGTAGCCCTCTGTCCATTGGGTCTTATCTTGTTAATTTAGTAACCTGGGACAAAGGATCAGACTGTGAGATTGTTTCTTCTACAGTGTGAATGACTCTCCTGGTATCTTTCCTCCCCTTGTGTACTAAATAGGGTTTTATCTTATCATATAGATCCGTCTAATTTCTTAGTGAAGCTCTTGGCTCACTCCCTGAAAGTGCTCTTCTAGTAAAATAGTAATTTTTACATTCAATGCTAGGAGATATCAACTCTTCCTATTCAACTGACCCTGAGCCCTCTGTCTACATGTATATAATCCCTCCAACTACCCAAATACCGAGAAAAGTCTCAATAATCACAAATATTATCTTTCTATGTAGGAATGTATACAGTTCAAATTTAGTAAGTCCTTTATGATTTCCCTTTCCTGTTTATCTTTTATTGCTTCTTTTGATTCCTATATTTGAAAGTCAAACTTTCTCTTCAGCTCTGGTCTTTTCATCTGGAATGCTTGAAAGTACTCTATTTTATTGAATAACTATTTTTTCCCTGAAGTGTTATACTCAGTTTTCCTGGGTAGGTGATTCTTCATTTTTTTGTTAGATTAATAACATCTTCATTTTTAAAAACGATTACAAAGTACAGGGAGGAGAGGGAAACAGAAACCTCTACTGTCACACCAAACAAGACCAGAATGCTCTCTCTCCCTTGGACAACCACTTAGGATAAACCACAAATCAAACCTCTTTTGGGCTGAGGTACTTTGCTCCCTTCTGAGAGGGCAAGTGAAAGGAAAGGGAAATGGGACCATATAATGGCTAAGTTTCTTTGGCAGGTCTCCTCAGTCACTATAGATATTGTGGAGGCCTCTCCAGTATCTCCAAATGCAGTGTTGTCTTCTCTCTGCCCCTCCCATGGATTATTTCTTGGTTGTTTTGCTGATCAAGGCCATTCTCTATTTGTGAGCCTCTGTAGTGCAGGCCTTTTTGTAGGGTCTGATTTCTTCTGAACCAAAACCTGGGATCCACATGTTCCATTGGATCTCTAAATGCAGTTAGACATCTTTGACCTCTAAATTGTTAGATTTTCGATGCTGGGCCAATTGGCAACCTGCCGTCACAACACTCTCGATGAAGTCATCAGCAGTCTGTAGCAGTATCTCTTCCACATCTTCATCCAGCTGTTCATTGGGATCTACTTCTCTAACCAGGTCCTGCAATTTCTTCTTGGTTAAAACCTGATTGCTCTCTAGATTAAGATGCCCTTCTGCCCCTGGGGGGTCTGGCATCTTTCTCATTGTGGTACTGTTGGCCATGGACCCCTGAGGGGGGCATGTTGGAAGGTTCTGGTTTTATGGATGAAAATTTAGAGAGATTGATCAGGGCTGAGGGGCCAAACTGATTCATAATCTGTTGGGCTTTAGCCTTCAGTTCATGGAGCTTCTCAAGGTCCTGTTTTTTTTTTGGGGGGGGGAATTGTGGGGACCTAGGCCAATCAACCTCCCCTCAGTCTTATCTGTCTATGATCCCCAGGCTCCCAGCCAGCACAAACTTGCACTCCCAACTGCCAGGTCTGACTGGTGTGATTCTTCATTTTAGTACTACCTCCTTTGACTTCTGGAATGTCTTATTCCAAGCCCTTCCATCTTTTAATATAGAATCTGTAAGATCTTGTGTTATCTTGATTGTATTTCCACAATAATCGAATCCTTTCTTTCTGGCTATTTTCAATATTTTCTTCTTGAACTGGGAACGCTGGCATTTGGCTTCAATATTCCTAGGAGTTTTTCATTTCTGATCTCTTTCCAGAGGTGACTGGTGATTTCTTTTAATATTTATTTTACTCTCTGGTTCTATAATATCAGGGTAATTTTCCTTGATAATTTCATGGAAGATGATGTCTAGGCTTTTTTTTTATTTTTTTTATTTTGTAATGTTTAACAATCACTGCCATACAATTGAGATTTTATCCCTCCCCACCTACCCTTCACTACCCCCCTCCCTCCCCACGACTGCATACAATTCTGTATAGATTCTACATATACTTTCCTATTGAGTATATTTTCACTATAGTCATGCTATGTAGTCAGACTAAGATAAATGAAAGAAATCGTATAACAAATCAGAACATGATACACAAACACATACACGTACACAAACATGATCTGCTACAATATGTGAGTGACTTCCATATTTCTCCCTCTGAGTGTGGCAGGCATTTTGCCTTGAGATCCTCCATTGGGATTTTTTTTTTTTTTTTTGGTAAGAAGTTCTTGTGTTATAACACAAATCTAAGTCTACCAGAAAAAACTCTCACACACTGTGGTTGTTGCTGTGCATAAAGTTCTCCTGGTTCTGCTCCTTTCACTCAGCATCAGGTCATATAAGTCCTTCCAGGCCTCTCTGAAGTCTTCTTGTTCATCATTTCTTATGGCACAATAGTACTCCATTACATTCATATACCATAATTTATTCAGCCATTCCCCAATTGATGGACATCCTCTTGACTTCCAGTTTTTGCCAACTACATAGAGTGCTGCTATAAATATTTTTGTACATGTGGGACCCTTTCCCATTTTTATGATCTCTTGGGAATACACTCCTAGTGGCGATATTGCTGGGTCAAAGGGTATGCACATTTTTGTAGCCCTTTGGGCATAGTTCCAAATTGCTCTCCAGAATGGTTGGATGCGCTCGCAGCTCCACCAACAATGAATTAGTGTTCCAACTTTCCCACATCCTCTCCAGCATTTATCATTTTCTTGTTCTGTCATGTTTGCCAATCTTATAGGTGTGATGTGGTACCTCAGAGTTGTTTTGATTTGCATCTCTCCAACCAATACTGATTTAGAGCATTTTTTCATATGATTATAGATAGCTTTAATTTCTTCCTCTGAAAATTGCCTGTTCATATCCTTTGACCATTTATCAATTGGGGAATGACTTGTATGATTATACATTTGGATCAGTTCTCTATATATTCTAGAAATGAGGCCTTTATCCGCGAGCTTAGCTGTAAAAATTCTTTCCCAATTTACTACATCCCTCCAGATTTTGGCATTGGGTTTGGTTGTGCAAAAACTTCTCAGTTTAATGTAATCAAAGTTATCCATTTTGCATTTCATAATGCATTCTATCTCTCCTTTAGTAAAGAATTCTTCCCTTCTCCATAGATCTGATAAATACACTCTTCCTTGCTTCTCCAGTTTATTCATGGTATCAATCTTTATACCTAAATCATGTACCCATTTGGACTTTATTCTTGTGTACGGTGTCAGGTATGGGTCTATGCCTAATTTCCACCACACTGTTATCCAGTTTTCCCAGCAATTTTTGTCAAACAATTAGTTCTTATCCCAGAAGCTGGGGTCCTTGGGTTTATCAAACAGAAGGTTGCTATATTCCTTGCCTACTGCATCTTGAGTGCCAAGTCTATTCCACTTGTCTACCTCTCTGTTTCTTAGCCAATACCAAGTGGTTTTGATAATTGCTGCTTTATAGTACAGTTTGAGGTCTGGTAGCGCTAGGCCACCTTCCCAAGCATTTCTTTTCATTAGTCCCTTTGATATTCTGGACCTTTTGTTTTTCCAAATGAATTTTGATATTATTTTGTCCAGCTCTAGAAAGTAATTGTCTGATAGTTTAATTGGTATGGCACTAAATAAGTATATGAATTTGGGTAGAATTGTCATTTTTATTATATTAGCACGGCCTACCCATGAGCAACTAATGTTTTTCCACTTGCTTAAATCTGACTTTATTTGTGCAAAAAGTGTCTTGTAATTGTGTTCATATAATCCCTGGGTTTGTTTTGGCAGGTAGACTCCTAAGTACTTTATACTGTCTACCCTAACTTTAAATGGGATTTCTCTTTCTATCTCTTGCTGTTGGACTTTGTTGCTAATATATAGGAATGCAGAAGATTTGTGTGGGTTTATTTTGTACCCTGCAACTTTGCCAAAGTTGTTTATTAATTCTAGTAATTTTTTACTTGAATCTCTGGGATTCTCTAGGTAAATCATCATATCATCTGCAAAGAGTGATAACTTAGTTTCTTCTTTGGCTATTTTAATTCCTTGGATATCTTTATCTTGTCTAATTGCTACAGCTAACATTTCTAGTACCATATTAAATAATAGTGGTGATAATGGACAACCTTGTTTCACCCCTGATCTTATTGGGAATGCATCTAGCTTATCCCCATTGCATATAATGCTTGCTGAAGGTTTTAGATAGATACTGCTTATTATTTTATGGAAAGTTCCCTTTATTCCTACATTCTACAATGTTTTTAGTAGGAATGGGTGTTGTATTTTGTCAAAAGCTTTTTCTGCATCTATTGAGATAATCATGTGGTTTTTGTTAGCTTTGTTGTTGATGTGATCGATAATGCTAATAGTTTTCCTAATATTGAACCAGCCCTGTAGTCCTGGTATGAATCCTACCTGATCATAATGTATTAATCTCGTGATAAGATGCTGTAGTCGTTTTGCTAGAATCTTATTTAAAATTTTTGCGTCGATATTCATTAGGGAAATTGGTCTATAATTTTCTTTCTCTGTTTTGTCTCTTCCTGGTTTGGGTATCAAAACCATATTTGTATCATAGAAAGAATTTGGGAGGACTCCTTCTTCCCCAATTTTCAAGAATAGTGTATGTAGTATTGGAATTAACTGTTCTTTAAATGTTTGATAGAATTCACTTGTGAATCCATCTGGCCCTGGAGATTTTTTCCTAGGGAGTTCATTGATGGCTTGTTCAATTTCTTTTTCTGAGATGGGGTTGTTTAAGTATTCAACTTCCTCTTCTGTTAATCTGGACAATTTGTATTTTTTAAAATATTCATCCATCTCGTTTAGATTATCGAATTTGTGGGCATAAAGTTGGGCAAAGTAGTTTCTAATTATTGTTTTAATTTCCTCCTCATTGGAGGTGAGTTCACCCCTTTCATGTTTAATATTAGTAATTTGGTTTTCTTTGACCAAAGGTTTATCAATTTTATTAGTTTTTTAATAAAACCAACTATTGGTTTTATTTATTAATTCGATAGTTTTCTTAATTTCAATTTTATTAATCTCTCCTTTGGTTTTCAGTATTTCTAATTTGGTATTTACTTGGGGATTTTCAATTTGTTCTTTTTCTAGCTTTTTCAACTGCAAGCCTAAGTCATTGATCTCCTCTTTCTCTATTTTATTTATGTAAGCATTCAGAGATATAAAACTTCCCCTAATAACTGCTTTTGCTGTATCCCATAAGTTTTGGCATGCTGTCTCACTATTGTCATTCTCTCGAATGAAATTGTTGATTGTTTCTATGATTTCTTCTTTAACCCAACCCTTCTTTAGAATTAGATTATTTAGTTTCCAATTGATTTTTGGTTTCTCTTTCCATGGCCTTTTTTTACATGTAATTTTTAATGCATTACGATCTGAAAAGGATGCATTGATTATGTCTACCTTTCTGCACTGGATTGTGAGATTTTTATGTCCTAGTACATGGTCAATTTTTGTAAATGTTCCATGTACCACTGAGAAAAAAGTATATTCCTTTCTATTCCCATTTAATTTTCTCCAAAGATCTATCATATCTACCTTATCCAGAGTTTTATTTACCTCCTTAACCTCTTTCTTGTTTATTTTGAGGTTGGATTTATCGAGTTCAGAGAGGGGGAGGTTGAGGTCCCCCACTAGTGTAGTTTTGCTATCAATTTCTTCCTTCAACTCCCCCAACCTCTCCTCTAAGAATCTGGATGCTATACCACTTGGAGCATACATGTTTAGTAATCATATTGCTTCATTGTCTATGGTGCCTTTTAGCAGGATATAGTTTCCATCCTTATCCCTTTTGATTAGATCTATTTCTGCTTTTGCTTTGTCTGAGATTATGATTGCTACTCCTGCCTTTCTTACATGGGCTGAAGCACAATATATTCTGCTCCATCCTTTGACCTTTATCCTATGTGTATCCCCCCGTTTCAAATGTGTTTCTTGTAAGCAGCATATTGTTGGATTATGGCTTTTAATCCATTCTGCTATCCGTCTCCGTTTTATGGGAGAGTTCATTCCATTCACATTCACAGTTATGATTACAATCTGTGTATTTCCCTCCAACCTCTTTCCCAACATTTGTGCTTTTAGCTCTCCCATCTCCCTTCCCCTCCTCAATAGTATTCACTTTTCTCCCCCTCCTCCTGCAGCCTTCCCCTCCTTCTTTTAGCCCCCCTCCCTTTTAGTTCCCTTTACTCTTATTGCTTCTTTCCTCCCTTTTAGCCACCCTCCCCTTTCTTCCCCCTTCCCCTCCTACTACCTATAGAGCTAGTTAGGCTTATCTACTTAAGATTATTGTTCCCTCCTTTGGACAAATCAGATGAGAGTACCTCTCAAACAATGCTCATCTCCCTCCCCTCCTTCCCTCTACTATAGTTTTGTACTTCTTCCTGTGATATAATTTGCCATTTTCTGCTTCCCCCTTTCCACACCTCCTATTACATTCCCTTCTCATACTTAAATCATATTTTTGACATGACATCATTTACTTTATGCCTGTTCCCTCTACATATATCCCTTTTATCATAATAGCTGCACAGTTCTCAAGATTAACAGGTATCATCTTCCCTTATAGGGAGGTAAACAGTTTGCCCTAATTGAGTAGCACGTTTTTGTTTTTGTTTTTCCCCTCTGTTTACCTTTTTATGATTCTCTGGAGACCTGCATTTGAAGATCAAATTGTCTATTGAGTTCTGGTGTTTTGGTCAGGAAGCTCTGGAAATCCCTTACTTCTTTGAATGACTTTCTCTTTGCCTGAAATGTTATGCTGAGCTTTGCTGGGTAGTTGATCCTTGGTTGAAGTCCCAACTCCTTTGCCTTACGGAATATTGGGTTCCAATTCTTTCGATCTTTTAATGTAGAAGCTGCAAGGTCCTGTGTGATCCTGACTGTGTGTCCTTTATATTTGAATTGTTTCTTTCTGGCTGCTTGTAGCATTTTCTCCTTCACTTGATAGCTCTGGAATTTGGCAACTATATTTCGTCGTGTTTTGAGTTTGGGATCCCTTACGGGAGGGGAACGGTGGATTCTTTCGATGACTATTTTGCCTTCTGAGTCTAGTACTTCTGGACAGTTTTCCTTGATGATTTCCTGGAAGATAATGTCCAGACTCTTTTCTTCATCATGGGTTTCTGGCAGGCCAATAATTCTTAGATTTTCTCTCCTGGATCTATTTTCCAGGTCAGTTGTTTTTCCAATTAAATATTTTAGATTTTCTTCTATCTTTTCATTCTTTAGATTTTGTTTGACTGATTCTTGTTGCCTCATTGAGTCATTAGTTTCTACTTGCCCAATTCTAATCTTCATCGTAGTGTTTTCTTCAGTTAGCTTTTCCATCTCCTTTTCCATCTGACCAATTTTTCCCTTTAAGGAGCTATTTTCTCCATTTAATTTTTGTACTTCTTTTTCCATTCGACCAATTTTCCCAGTTAGGTTTTGGGTTTCCTTTTTCATCTGATCAATTTTCCCAATTAGGTTTTGGGTTTCCTTTTCCATTTGATTAGCTCTTCCTTTTAGGGAATTATTCTCTCCAGTTAATTTTTGAACTTCCTTTTCCATTTCTTCAATTTTCTTTTTCAGGGTGATGTTCTCATCAGTGAATTCTTTTTTTGTAGTTTTAAAATCATTGGCCAGTTTTTTCTTTTATATCCTCCTTCAGACGTTCCAGGTAATCTAGTTGTGCTTGCGAGAAATTCATAGTCCCATCTGAGGTTTCAGATGGAAGTATAGTCTCAGCTCTAACCTCTTTGGTGTTTGTGTTTTGGTCCTTATCCCCATAGAAAGATTCTATGGTTTTTTTCACTTTTCGTCTGCTTTTTCCGATTCATGATGTTGGCTGAGTGTTGCAGCTTTTGGTTCTTTCAGTCAGAAGGTACAGATCTTTGTGTTGAGCTGATGTGTGTAGAGGCTATAAGCAGGTTTTTGTTTTTTGTTTCCCAGATCAACCCTGGGGTTAGCTTGTTAGGTGTGTGGGAGGTGTGGTCTGGTCTCAGGATATCTCCTCAGCTGACTTGAGGCAAAGGCGGGGTCAGGGGATGGTGATCCCAGCTTCCCTATTGTCTTCCCTTTTCCCCTGGAGGGCTGGGGCACGCCTAGAAGCTAACGCGTGTTCCCGCCCCTCCTGGGGCTTGTCTCCCGGCTCTGAGGCTTGCGTGGGTCTCAGTGCGAATTTTCTCTGCCCTGGGTCATCTGACCCTCCAGATCGCCTCCACCACAGTAGGAAGAATCCCCCTTTGCCACTTTTCCAGCCTCTGGTGTTATGAGACCACCCGCCCCCTTCTGCTGTTCCCGCTGATCCAGGATTAATCTGGGGAAGAATTTTATGGTTCCCTCATGGTTATCAGGGGGGAGGAGAGAGCACTTACTGATCACTCCGCCATCCCAACTCCTGGAAGTTCAAGTAGTGACCCACTGAAGTCCGTCTTCAGGCTGAAGATTTCAAGTGCTGCTGCGCTGATGTCTGGCACTCAGCGGCTCTCACTGGCTCGGACTGGCTTATCTCCTGCTCTGCTGGTCTCGCCCGCCACTCTCGGGCTCCTCTGGTCCCCTCCACCCTGCCGCGCTGACCGCGCTGCGCTGTGCGCCGGGGTCTTACCCCCGTGGAACAGATCCCTCCCGTGGACCCTCCGGTCCAGCCTGGGCTCCGAATCCGTCAAAGTCCATCACCCACTGGATTCTACACCTCCAAAGTCTGGTCAGACTCTCCCTCCAGAGATATCCAGAGGAGTTTTTCCAGGAGCTTAGGTGAGTCGTTGCTTTCACTCTGCCATCTTGGCTCCGCCTCTCTAGGCTCTTTTTTTTTATCATGACTTTCAAGTAGTCCCATAATTTTTAAATTGTCTCTATTGGATCTATTTTCCAGGTCATTTGTTCTTCCAATGGCATATTTCACATCGTCTACTATTTTTTCATTCCTTTGGTTTTGTTTTATAATTTCTTTATTTTTCATAACGTCGTTAGATTCCCTCTGATCCACTTTAATCTTTAAGGAATTATTTTCTTCAATGAAACTTTGGATCTTCTTTTCCATGTGGTCAGTTCTGCTTTTTAGGGAATTCCTCTCCTTATTGGCTTTTTAGTGCTCTTTTTTCATTTGGGCTAGTCTATTTTTTAAAGTGTTATTTTCTTCACCATTTTTTGGATCTCCTTTAGCAAGCAGTTGATTTGTTTTTTTCATGATTTTCTTGCATAGCTCTCATTTTTCTTCCCAATATTTGCTCCACTTTTCCCACTTGATTTTCAAAATCCTTTCTGAGTTCTTCCATGGCCTGAGACCAATTCCTGTTTTTCTTGGAGGCTTTGGATGGAAGAGCTTTGGCTTTTTTGTCTTCTGTTTGCATGCTTTGCTCTTCCTTGTCACCAAAGTAAGATTATATAACCTGATTCATTTTCTGCTTTTTACGTATTTCCCCAGTCTTTTTCCTGACTTTTGAGCTTTTTTGTCAATGTAGTTCTCTGCTTCTGGTGGAGGGTGTACTGTGAGCAGTCCCCCCCCCCCCCCCCCACAATCTGTGGCCCTAGAGCTCCAGAAACAGTGGCTGCATCTGCCCCTGCTGCTGCTGTGGCTGCCCAAGGTTCCTTCACTCCCTTCCAACTCTGCCAACCTGGGACTGGGGCCAGAACACTCCACCTTCCCAAACTGGCCCCGCAGACTTTTCTCACTGACTTTTCAATTTATCCTCAGTGTTGTGTGGTCATGAAGTCTGGAAATCACCACAGGTGTGAGAGATTCATTCACCCTAAGGCCTCCTCTGGTCCCCTTTGTGCAGTTGCTGCCCACACTGGACTGCACTCTGCTCCCAACATAGCAGGACTGACACTTCTCAGTGACCTTCCAGGATGTCTTGGGCTGGAGATTTCCTTCCCTCTGTCATTCTGTGGCTTCTGCAGCTCCAAAATTAGTTTAAAGCCATTTTTTGACAGGTATTTGGCTGGGCTTGGCTGGAGCATGCTAGAAATTCCATCCTGATACTCCAACATCTTGACTCCACCCCCCTCAACTCTGGTCTTTTCAACAAGAAGTATTCGAAAAACTCTATTTCATTGAAGCTCCATTTTTTCCCCTGAGGGGTGATACTCAGTTTTTTTGGGTAGGTGATTCTTGGTTTTATTCTTTTCTCCTTTGACCTCTGTAATATATGATATTCCAAGCCTTCATATCCCTTAGTTTAGTCTGCTATCCTGTGTTATCCCGAGTATGTTTCCACAGTACTTGATTTTTTTTTCTTTCTGATTGCTTGTAATATTTTCTCCTTGACCTGGGAACTCTAGAATTTGGTTACAAAATTCTTAGGAGTTTTCCATTTGGAATCTCTTTCAGGAGGTTTTCAGTGAATTCTTTCCATTTCTATCTTACCCTCTGGTTCTCGAGTATCAAGGTAGCTTTCCTTGAAAATTTCTTGAAAGATGTTATCTAGGCTTTTTTTTTGATCATGGCTTTCAGGTACGCCAATATTTTTTATATTATCTCTCCTGGATCCATTTCCATGTGAGTTCTTTTTCCAATGAAAAACTTCACATCATCTTACATTTTATTCATTATTTTGGTTTTATTTTATAATTTCTTAATTTCTCATAAAGTCATTAGTTTTTATTTGCTTCATTCTAATTTTTAAAGAATTATTTTCTTCAGTGAGCTTTTGGACATCTTTCTCCATTTAGCCCATTCTGCCTTTTGAGGCATTGTTCTTCTCATTGGCTTTTTGGACCTCTTTTGCCATTTGAGTTAGTCTCATTTAAGCATGTCATTTTCTTCAGCATTTTGAGGGTTTCCTTTAGCAAACTATTAACTAATTTTTCATGATTTTCTTGCATCACAGTCATTTTCCTTCCCAGTTTTTCCTCTATTTCTCTTACTTGATTTTTGAAATCCTTTCTGAGCTTTTCTATGGCCTGAAACCCACACACATTTTTTCTCGGAGACTTTGGATGTGGAGGCTTTGGCTTTGTTGTTTTCTTCTGGAAGTATGTTTTGATCTTTCTCATCACCAATGATGTAAGAAAATACCTCTTCACTGAGGAAGTACGAATCTATAGTTTGTTTCTGTTTCTTATTTTTCAAGCCACTTAATGACTTTTGAACTTTGTGAAGTGGAGGTTTCCAGAAGCAACCTCCACTTCAGCCATGGCTGCAGCTGCGCTGGGGTCAGGGCCTGAGTCAGGGCTATGGCTGGGGCTGAGGCTGGGCCACACTCCCTTCTAAGCCAGGTGATAGGTCCTTCCCATTGACCACTGAAGCTCTCTTTAGTGTTTGTGGGTTGAGAATTCATGGCAGCCACCAGTGATTCACTCCCCTAAGTCCTGCTCCCACTGGGTCCTCACTGGTGTGACCCCTGCTGAACTTCACCATGCTCCCAGCCTGGTACAATAGCCTTCCCATCAACTTTGCAGATTGTCTTGCACTCACAGTTTGCTTTTGTCTGTCATTTTGTGGCTTCTGCTGCTCTACAATTCATTTAGAGTAACTTTTACAGGTTTATTGAAGGGTTTAGCGGACAGCTCTAGCTGGCCCCTGCTTATCCTCTGCCATCTTCTCTTCCTTTTTCTCCTTTTGTAATTCTTAAGGAACCTGCGGCTTCAGGCTCATCTCAATTTTTAAAATCATGAGAAGGGACAGAACAAAGGAACACAAGATTCTATCACAGATTAAATAACTAGCCACCCAGGTTTACAAGAGTATAGAAGAACATGGTCTATCTCTTGGGCTTTTGAATTCCTAACATCAGAATTTTAAAAATTTACATCATTCCAGAGGTACATAATGCACATTGGATCCAGAAATTTGAAAACTTGGATACAAATTCCAGCCTGGCAGTGAACTCCTTATATGAATCTTGGGTAAATTACTTCCCTTCTGTGGGACTCAGGTTTCTTATGCATATATGTGTATATGTGTTCACACACAAACATATATATGTATATATGTGTAGATATATGTGTGTAGACATATATATATATACAAAAATTATATATATATATATATATATATATATATATATATATTTGAAGAGAGAGAGAGAGGTTGCACCAGATGATTTCTATAATCCCTTCCTTCTCTGAATCCTGTATAGTGGAGATAAAGATAAATGACTTTCAAATAAAGCAACTAATACTCAGAAATAGACTAATCTGGAGAAAACTCTATCTGCCCTAGATTGCTTTTATTTTCATCCCAAGCAAGCCAAATCCAGGCTTCACAAAATGATTGAGTTCGATATGCCTGACAAAGAACCAAAAATGACTTGGCAGTTTATACTCAAATTATGGCCTAGTTTATTAGCACTGGCTTATTTGGTAAACAATGTATTTAAACTAGATATTTGTGGAAAATAGGTGATAGTTTAAATTTATTAGCCCAAACACTTGCTTTGACATCCTAAGCAATCTCTGCTACAAAGGAAACACACAACAAAGAGGGTAGCCCAGGTGGGAGAGACCTATGAACCTAAATAATTATTTCCTTGTAGTTGTCAATAAATTGCAAAACTAAAGTGATTTGGTGATAATAGTGTACCAATAACTACTGCTGAGTGTTGAGTAAACATTTTTTGCTTTGTGTCAAAAATACTTACAAATATCTTTTGTCAGAATAATATTAAGTAGAAATATATTTAAATACAGATAGAACTGTATTCTAAAATATGACATTTAGTGTTTTAAAGAGGATTATTACTTTCAACTTCCACAGGCAACATACTAAAATCTGTTAAGAAAATGGGATAAATTCAATTCCATTTCATTTATCAAACATTTTCAAAGTTTTTACTATATTCCGTTCATTGTACTGGAACTGATTTGAAATTTACACAAAATTCCTGTCACTTTCTAGAAAAAGTAATGATTCATAATAAACATAATTATTCATTTATTCACGACTGGCAACCTGGCTTAAGGCTCCAGCAGTCTCCTGAAACTGTTGTCTGCAAATTCATCAGTGATTTTTTAATTTCTAAATCCATTGGCCTTGTCTTTCATTATTTAGCTCCTTGGTTTCTCTTCATCATTTTACACTGTTGACCAAATTCTATTATTCTGATTGCTCTTTTCTTGATTGTCTTCTTTTCAAGAAATTGGATATGTTCAGGGTAGGGGAAAGGGAAGAGTCTAAGATAACTTCAAAAGTCATTACCCTGTGTGACTGAGAGGATTATGCTGCCCAAAAAGGAAACAGTGAAGTTTCACAGTCAGGAAGTTTGAAATGAAAATAATCAGCTCTACTTTGGAAATGTTGAGTTTTAGAAGCTTTAAGAGGAGCAAAGACACTCACCAATCTCTGCTTCTACAACTACTTGTTCTCAGTCTCCTTGATTGATTGATTGGTCTCCTTTCATCTTGGATGTGTGGCTGTTTCCCAGGATTCCATCTTCAGCTATATATTCTCCTTTATCACTCTTTCACTTGGTCTTCTTAACTTAAGAGAGGAGTCCAAATACTGTACCTCCAGTCTGGTAGGAGTTTGATATTCATTAGGGCCAGTCAGCACTGCATCAACAATAGAGTAGACACATGTCTCTCATAGCTGTTGTGACTGTCTGCTGAGTCTTTTTCTTCACCCAGGACCTTAATATAGACCCATCCTGGTTTGGAATGTTCAACCTCCAAAACAAATTTAAGTATTAAAGGTAGGGGTGGAGTCATAATGGCAGAGTAGCAACAGGGACTTTCTAGAGCACTCCCCCTAATTCCAGTCAAATACTTGCGAAACATGTCTCTAAACAATTTCTGGAGCTGCAGAAGCCACATAACAATGGAATGAAGCAAATCTCCAGTCCAAGACAGCCTGGACGGTCAACAGGCTGTGTCTATCGTACCTTACTGGGAACCAAGCACAGTGCAGCATGGGCAGCACTGGCATAGACAGGACCTGCGAAGACCTTAGGAGAACTACATCTCTAGCACCTGTGGTGATTTCCATACCTCACGACCCCAAAATCCAGAGGACAAATTGGAAGGTCAGTGTACAAAACCTGTGAGAGTGGTGTGACAGAGAACAGAAGTTAGACCTCAGCCCCAGGGCAGCAGAAGGGGAACGGGTTGGAGGAACCTGTGGGGGCCAGAGCAGCATGAGAGACAGCTTCAGCCACTGTTTCTAGAGTTCTAGGCCCACATATTGTGGGGAGATCGAACTACTGACAGTACACCCTCCACCCCTACCTGAAGTGGAGAACTACATTGCAAAAGAGCTGAAAAGTCAGGTAAATGTCTGGGGAAATGAACAAAAAACAGAAAAGAAATTAGACAATAGAATCTTACTTTGGGGATATGGAAGAAGAAAACATGCAAACAGAGGAAAACAAAGTCAAAGCTACTTCATCTAAAGCCTCCAAGAAAAATAAAACTTGTCCATGGAAAAGCTCAAAAGGGATTTTGAAACTCAAGTCAGACAGGTAGAGCAAAAACTGGGAAGATAAATGAGAGTGATGAAAGACAATCATTAAAAACAAGCCAACTGCTTACTAAATTAGAACATGAAAAATGCTGAAGAAAATAAAACCTTTAAAAATAGACTAACCTGAATGCCAAAAGAGATTCAAAGAAGTCAATGAGGAGAAGAATACAAAAAAAGCAGAATTAGCCAGATAGAAAATGAGGTCCAAATGCTCACTGAAGAAAATAATTCCATAAAGATTAGAATGGAGCAGACGGAAGTTAATGACTGTATGAAAAGTCGAGGAATTATAAAACAAAACCAGAGGAAGGAAAAAATGGTAGACAATGTGAAATTTCTCATTAGAAAAGCAACTGACCTGGAAAATAGATCTAGGGGACACAACTTAAAAATTATTGGACTACCTGAAAGTCATGATCAAAAAAGGACCTAGATATCGTCTTTCAAGCAATTATAAAGGAAAATTACAATGATATTCTAGAATCAGAAGTTAAAATAAATATTGAAAGAATCCACCAAATGTCTCCTGAAGGAGATCCCCAAAGGAAAAGTCTTATGAATATTTGAGCCATATCCCAGAGCTCCCAGGTCAAGGAGAAAATGTTGCTAGCATCCAGGAAGAAAAAAATTCAAGTATTGTGGAAATACAATTAGGATAACATAATATCTAGCAGCTTCTACGTTAAGGGATTTGAAGAGTTTAGGATATGATACTGCAGTGGTCAAAGGAGATAGAATTAAAACCAAGAATCACCTACCCAGTGAAACTGAGTATCACATGCCAGGGTATGAAAGGGTCTTTCAATGAAATAGAGAACTTTCAGGCATTCTTGATAAAAGGACTAGAGAAGAATATAAATTTGGTTTTCAAACAGAAGAATCAAGAAAAGCATAAAAAGATAAACAGAAAAGAGAACAGACTTATTAATTAATTAATTAATTAATTAATGATGGACTTACTAAGCTCTTGAACTGATTACATGGAAATATAATATTTGTAACTGAAGACTTTTTTAGTATTTGGGTAGTTGGAGGAATTATATACATACATATATATATATATATATATATATATATATATATATATATATATATATATATATATATATATATATATATATATATATATATATATATGTATATATATGCACTTAGGTATTTTTTTGGCTTGGAGAGAGAGGGAATCAGAAGAATCCTGAAGAGCTTTTACGATTATGAGGATAGGCCAACTTGATTGACTGTCTGACAGTTGAAATTTTTATTTCCATTGAGAATGTTGAATAAAAATGCTGTGTGCAGAATCTCAGAAGCTGAACATATACTTCATTCAATATGTTTTGTAGGGTTCTCGTAGTCTCATGATTGTGAAGGTGGAGAGAATTTAACTTTATTATTTTTTTAATAAGCATTTGGAGTATGTCCTCTCAAAAAATGTATTTCATCTTCTGGATCCAGAAAAATTGGACAAATAAGAAAGGAAGGGCAAATCACAACTGGAGAAAATAACTGCTTAAAAGGAACAATTGGACAGATGTAAAAGGAGATGCAAGAGTTAACTGAAGAAAAAAACTTCATAAAAATTAGAATCAGGCAAATAGAAGCAAATGAATCTATGAGATATCAAGAATCAGTATAAGAGAACCTGAAGAATGAAAAGAAAGAAGAAAATGTAAAATAACTAATTGGAAAAAACAACTGACTTGGAAAATATTTCCAGGAGAAAAAGTCTAAGGATTATTGCTCTACCAGAAATTCATGATGAACAAAAGAGCCTGGACATTATCATCCAAGAAATGACCAAGGAAAATTGGTCAGAAATCCTTGACCCAGAGGGCAAAATAGTATCAAAAGAATCCATCATTCACCTCCTCAAAGGGATCGCAAAAGAAAAACATCAAGGAATGACATTGCCAAATTCCAGAACTGTCAAGTGAAGGAGAAAATACTATAGGCAGCTAAAAAGTAACCATTCAAATATCGAGAAGCTACCATCAGGATCACACAGGATCTTGAAGCTTCTGCATTAAAAGATCAAAGTAATTGAAATATGATGTTCCATAAGGCAAAAGAGCTGGGACTACAACCACGGATTAATTACCCAAAATATTGAGCTTAATATTTTAGGCAAGGAGGTGGACATTCAATGAAATAAAGGATTTGTAGGCCTTCCTGATGAAAAGACCAGAATTCAATACAGAATACAAAATTCGATCTTCAAAAGCAGATCTCAGGAGAGGTATAAAAAGGGAAACAGGCGAAAAGAAAACCTTGACGCTCAATTTGGACAAACTCTTTACCTCCCTGTGAGGGGAGATGATACTTGTCAATCTTGAGAACTGTACATCTAGTATGATATATAGAAGGGATACAAACAGTTAGAGGGTGTGGAATAAAGTAAGTGATATCATGATAAAAATGTGATTTAAGAATGCCAAGGGATTGTAATGGAAGATGTGAAAAAGAGTCAGAAAAAGGTAAATTACATCACAGGAAGTGGCACAAACATATACAAACACATCATACATATATACATATATGTATATATATATATATATATATATATATATATATATATATATATATATATATATATATATATATATATATATATATATATATATATATATATATACACACATTACAGTAGAGGGAAAGAGGGGAAGGAGATGAGCATTCCTTGAGAGGTACTCTCATCTGATTGGATTCAAGGAGGGAACAACAAACTCAGTTAAGTATAGAAATACAACAAGCTGTATATGCAACAGGAGGGACAGGGTGGAAGAAAGTGGAGGGGAGTCTAAAAAGGAGGAAAGAAGCAGTAAGGGAGAAGGAGTAAAAGGGAGAGAGATTGAAATAAGGAGGAGGAGATGGAGGGAGGTGGTGGTCAAAATTTAAAACTCAGTTGTGAAGGGGAAGGGAGAAGGGAGAACTAAAAGCATAAGCAAAGGGAAAGAACATGGAGGGAAAGACACAGATAGTAATAGTAACTGTGAATATGAATGGGATGAACTCTCCCATAAAATCAAGTTTGATAGTAGAAGAGATTAGAAGCCATAACCCAATAATACATTGTTTACAAGAAACACATTTGATATGGGGGCATACACACAGGGAAAAGGGAAAAGATTGGAGCAGAACATATTGTTCTTCAGCTGATGTAAAAAAAAAAAAAAAGCAGGTGTAACCATCCTAATCTCAGACAAAGCAAAAGCATAAATAGATCTAATAAAAGAAAAATAAGATGGAAAACTAAATCCTGATGAAAGGAACCTTAGACAATGAAGCAATTTCGTTACTAAACATATATGTTCTAAGTGGTGCAGCATCCAAATTCTTACAGGAGAAGTTAAGGGAGTTATAGGAAGAGATAGACAGCAAAACCATACTAGTGTAGGGGACCTCAACTTTCTCCTCTCTGAACTTGATAAATCCAACCTCAAAATAAATAAGAAAGAAGTTAAGGAGGTGAATAAAACTCTGAATTGGGTAGATATGATAGATCTCTGGAGAAAACTGAATGGCAATAGAAAGAATATATGTTTTTTCTCCATGGTACATGGCACATATACAAAAAATGACCAGGTACTAGTTCATGACAAACTCACAATCAATTGGAGAAAGGCAAAGATAGTTAGTGTATCCTTCTCAGATCATAATGCAATGAAAATTATATAGAGTCAAAAGCCATGGAAATATAAAACAAAAATTAATTGGAAAATAAACAATCCAATACTAAGGTATGAGTGGGGTGAGCAACAATTTATTGAAACAATCAAAAACTTTATTCAAGAGAATGACAATAATGAGACAACCTATGAAATCTTATGAGATATTGAAAAAGCTGTTCTTAGGGGAAGTTTTATATATCTGAATTCCTACATGAATAAAAGAGAGAAAGAGGAGATCAATGATTTGGGCATATAGCCGAAAAAGCTAGAAAAAAAGAACAAATTGAAAATCCCTAAGTAAATAACAAATTAGAAATACTGAAAACTAAAGAAGAGATTAATAAAACTGAAATTAAGAAAACTATTAAAATCATAAATAATACTAAGAGTTGGTTTTATGAAAAAACAATAAAATTAATAAAACTTTGGTCAATTTGATTAAAAAAAGAAATAAGAAAACCAAATTACCAATATCAAAAATGTAAACTAACTTCCAATGAGAAGGAATTTAAAATACATATTTTCTCCCATTCATTGTAATTCTTATATGTAGCATGTATTTAACAAGAAAGTACATGTAGAACCCATATAAGATTGCTTGCCATCTTAGGGATGGAGTGGGGAGGGAGGAGGAATGACGGGGAGGGAAAGAGTGGAAAAATCTAAGATATATGGAAGTTATTGTTGAACACTGAAAACAAATAAAATAATTTAATTTTTTAAAAAAGGTATTCTTATAATTCCTTATTACTAATGTGTACGTGTGTTTTAAGTTGGATTTGATCGACCAAAAGAGTATTACATTTTCAAAACTCTCACCTGTATGTTTAGAATAAGCCTAAAAAGATCACTATACAGATAACTCCCAAAGTTAGATACCCATGCTTTTTCAGAATTTTGATATTGTTGACCAGTCCAATCTTCCTTATCATTCATGACCCTACTCTCCTCTAGATCTCTTCCTAACTTTATGATCACTGCTTCTAAGAGTCTTTTGCTACATCATTATATGTGTCTCACCCTATAAGTCAAGACTGTGCTCTTGACTTTGCTCTTGCTCATGTCCCCCCACACCACAACCTCTTTTCTGAACACATCTGGCTTGCTACGTGTATTCTGGATATCTCCACTACATATATATCATTGGGATCTCAAACTCAAAATTTCAAACTCAGAGATGATTATTTTCATCCCAAATACTTTTTCTCCTAAAAAACCTGTTTACTATGTGGGCAGCACTATCCTCTCAATCACAAAGTGTAGTGACTTTTGGAGTCATCTTTCACTCTATCCTTTTCCCCAACCTGATGATAGCCACTTATTTATAGTCTTATGGATTATACTTCTGTGTATCTGAAACCAACCCTTTCTTTCTGCTCACTACCCTAGTTCAAACATTCATCACCTCTCACATGGATTATTGTAGAAATCTCCTAAGGAATTTTCCATCATCTGTGTTTCCCTTTCCTTAATCTCTTTTTCATCGTTGCCAAAATTATCTTCCTATACCAAGGATATTATAATTCAATTTCCCCCTTCAAGAATCTTCAGTGACATTCTCCTTTCTTTTATATATTCATTTAAAACATAATTCCTAGAATTCCTCTCCTCCTATCACATTTTTCCCTTCATTTATTATACCTGTCATATCTTATATTGGCTACAAATTTATTGAGGGTAAGAATTATTTCATTCCTCACTTTTTTCATTGCTACTAACTATTCCCGTGACAGCAGATAACCAATGCTTAATAAATATTTGTTGAGTGAAAGAATTGGATGAAGTGTAATTGAGAATGAGCAAAGAACACAATCCCATTAAAAACTGTAGAAAGATATCACAAAATAATATAGACACTGTGTTTCAGTGTAAATTGAACTGTACTGTACATATAATTTAAAAGTATGCTACATGTTAAACACATATATGTGTATAAGTCTGTGCTTATGAATTTAGAAATAAAAAGAGTCAGAGTTTCAATCTCATTTTGCCATTTATTGTGTGATCGTGGAAAAGATATTTAATTTTTAAGGTCCTGTATTTCGTGTAAGATGAGTGGGCTGAATCACATGGTCTTCCAAATCTAAATCTATATTCCTCTGTAAAGATGTATACACACAGATTGACATACTATATGTATGTGTGTATATTTATATGTATATGTATATCTAAATATGCATAGAAAAAAGGATTAATAAATAGAAATAAATTAGTGTGTTTTTTCCTCTTTCAACAACCTATTTGATTAGAGAACTGAATTATATACTCTCAGTAACTGGGTATGGTTGAATGACTTCTAAGTTACAGGGGAATAAGGAGAGAAAGTCACATTATTTATTTGAGAAAAAAGCCATTCAATTAAGAAAAAAAGCTACACTTTTTAGTGGATGAAAAAAGATTCTTGAATATTTCGCCAGTTTTTCTTATGTTTGAAAAAAAACATGTGAAGTCCCCCCACGCCCTAAAAAATCTTTTCTTTACATGTGTAATGTTGGTGTAATCCAAGTGTGGCTTCTTCTCTCAGCTGGGTCATTTATCTTTTCTTTTCTTTTTTTTTTATTATTTTTTAATGTTTAACAATCACTGCCTTACAACTGAGATATTATCCCTCCCACACCTACTCCCCACTACCCCCCTCCCTCCCCACGACTGCATATAATTCTGTATAGGTTCTACATATACTTTCCTATTGAGTATATTTTCACTATAGTCATGCTATGTAGTCAGACTAAAATAAATGAAAGAAATCATATAACAAATCAAAACATGATACACAAACACATACACATACACAAACATGATCTGCTACATTTTGTGAATGACTTCCACATTTCTTTCTCTGAGTGTGGAAGGCATTTTGCCTTGAGAACCACCTTTGGGATTTGTTTTTTTTATAAGAAGTTTTTGCGTTATTACAAAATTCCAAGTCTACCAGAAAAAACTCTCTCACGCTGTGGTCGTTGCTGTGCACAAAGTTCTCCTGGTTCTGCTCCTTTCACTCAGCATCAGGTCATAAAAGTCCTTCCAGGCCTCTCTGAAGTCTTCTTGTTCATCATTTCTTATGGCACAATAGTACTCCATTACATTAATATACCATAATTTATTCAGCCATTCCTCAATTGATGGACATCCCCTTCACTTCCAGTTTTTGGCAACTACATAGAGTGCTGCTATAAATATTTTTGTGCATGTGGGACCCTTTCCCATTTTTATGATCTCTTGGGGATATAGCCCTAGTAGCGATATTGCTGGGTAAAAGGGTATGCACATTTTTGTAGCCCTTTGGGCATAGTTACAAATTGCTCTCCAGAATGGTTGGATGCGCTTGCAGCTCCACCAACAATGAATTAGTGTTCCAACTCTCCCACATCCTCTCCAGCATTTATCATTTTCTTGTTCTGTCATGTTTGCCAATCTTATAGGTGTGATGTGGTACCTCAGAGTTGTTTTGATTTGCATCTCTCTAATCAATAGTGACTTAGAGCATTTTTTCATATGATTATAGATATCTTTAATTTCTTCCTCTGAAAATTGCCTGTTCATATCCTTTGACCATTTATCAATTGGGGAATGACTTGTATGATTGTACATATGAGTCAGTTCTCTATACATTCTGGAAATGAGGCCTTTATCCCCGAGCTTAGCTGTAAAAATTCTTTCCCAATTTACTACATTACTCCTGATTTTGGTTGCATTGGGTTTGGTTGTGCAAAAACTTCTCAGTTTAATGTAATCAAAGTTATCCATTTTGCATTTCATAATGCTGTCTATCTCTCCTTTAGTAAAGAATTCTTCCCTTCTCCATAGATCTGATAAATACACTATTCCTTGCTTCTCCAGTTTATTCATGGTATCAATCTTTATACCTAAATCATGTACCCATGTGGACTTTATTCTTGTGTACGGTGTCAGGTATGGGTCTATGCCTAATTTCCGCCACGCTGTTATCCAGTTTTCCCAGCAATTTTTGTCAAACAATTAGTTCTTATCCCAGAAGCTGGGGTCCTTGGGTTTATCAAACAGAAGGTTGCTATATTCCTTGCCTACTGCATCTTGAGTGCCAAGTCTATTCCACTTGTCTACCTCTCTGTTTCTTAGCCAATACCAAGTGGTTTTGATAATTGCTGCTTTATAGTACAGTTTGAGGTCTGGTAGCACTAGGCCACCTTTCCAAGCACTTCTTTTCATTAGTCCCTTTGATATTCTGGACCTTTTGTTTTTCCAAATGAATTTTGATATTATTTTATCCAGCTCTAGAAAATAATTGTCTGATAGTTTAATTGGTATGGGACTAAATAAGTATATTAATTTAGGTAGAATTGTCATTTTTATTATATTATCACGGCCTACCCATGAGCAACTAATGTTTTTACACTTACTTAAATCTGACTTTATTTGTGCAAAAAGTGTCTTGTAATTTTGTTCATATAATCCCTGGGTTTGTTTTGGCAGGTAGACTCCCAAGTATTTTTTACTGTCCACCCTAGCTTTAAATGGTATTTCTCTTTCTATCTCTTGCTGTTGGACTTTGTTGTTAATATAGAGGAACGCAGAAGATTTGTGTGGGTTTATTTTGTAACCTGCAACTTTGCCAAAGTTGTTTATTAATTCAAGTAATTTTTTAGTTGAATCTCTGGGATTCTCTAGGTAAATCATCATATCATCTGCAAAGAGTGATAACTTAGTTTCTTCTTTGGCTACACTTATTCCTTTAATGTCTTTATCTTGTCTAATTGCTACAGCTAACATTTCTAGTATCATATTGAATAATAGTGGTGATAATGGGCATCCTTGTTTCACCCCTGATCTTATTGGGAATGGATCTAGCTTATCCATATTGCATATAATGCTTCCTGAAGGTTTTATATAGATATTGGTTATTATTTTATGGAAAGTTCCCTTTATTCCTACGTTCTCCAGTGTTTTTAGTAGGAATGGGTGTTGTATTTTGTCAAAAGCTTTTTCTGCATCTATTGAGATAATCATGTGGTTTTTGTTAGCTTTGTTGTTGATGTGATCGATAATGTTAATAGTTTTCCTAATATTGAACCAGCCCTGTAATCCTGGTATGAATCCTACCTGATCATAATGTATTAATCTCGTGATAAGATGCTGTATTCGTTTTGCTAAAATCTTATTTAAAATTTTTGCATCTATATTCATTAGGGAAATTGGTCTATAATTTTCTTTCTCTGTTTTGTCTCTTCCTGGTTTGGGTATCAAAACCATATTTGTATCGTAGAAAGAATTTGGGAGGACTCCTTCTTCCCCAATTTTCAAAAATAGTCTATATAGTATTGGAATTAACTGTTCTTTAAATGTTTGATAGAATTCACTTGTGAATCCATCTGGCCCTGGAGATTTTTTCCTAGGTAGTTCATTGATGGCTTGTTCAATTTCTTTTTCTGAGATGCGGTTGTTTAAGTATTCAACTTCCTCTTCTGTTAATCTGGGCAATTTGTATTTTTTAAAATATTCATCCATCTCGTTTAGATTATCGAATTTGTGGGCAGAAAGTTGGGCAAAGTAGTTTCTAATTATTGTTTTAATTTCCTCCTCATTGGAGGTGAGTTCACCCCTTTCATTTTTAATATTAGTAATTTGATTTTCTTCTTTCTTTTTTTTAATCAGATTGACCAAATGTTTATCAATTTTAATAGTTTTTTCATAAAACCAACTATTGGTTTTATTTATTAATGCAATAGTTTTCTTAATTTCAGTTTTATTAATCTCTCCTTTGGTTTTCAGTATTTCTAATTTGGTATTTACTTGGGGATTTTCAATTTGTTCTTTTTCTAGCTTTTTCAACTGTAAGCCTAAGTCATTGATCTCCTCGTTCTCTATTTTATTTATGTAAGCATTCAAAGATATAAAACTTCCCCTAATAACTGCTTTTGCAGTATCGCATAAGTTTTAATATGTTGTCTAACTATTGTCATTCTCTTGAATGAAATTGTTGATTGTTTCTATGATTTCTTCTTTAACCCAACCCTTCTTTAGAATTAGATTATTTAGTTTCCAATTGATTTTTGGTTTCTCTTTCCATGGCCTTTAATTACATGTAATTTTTATTGCATTATGATCTGAAAAGGATGCATTGATTATCTCTAACTTTCTGCACTGGCCTCTGAGATTTTTATGTCCTAGTACATGATCAATTTTTGTAAATGTTCCATGTACTGCTGAGAAAAAAGTATATTCCTTTCTATTCCCATTTAATTTTCTCCAAAGATCTATCATATCTACCTTATCCAGAGTTTTATTTACCTCCTTAACCTCTTTCTTGTTTATTTTGAGGTTTGATTTATCAAGTTCAGAGAGGGGGAGGTTGAGGTCCCCCACTAGTGTAGTTTTGCTATCAGTTTCTTCCTTCAACTCCCCCAACCTCTCCTCTAAGAATTTGGATGCCATACCACTTGGAGCATACATGTATAGTAATGATATTGCTTCATTGTCTATGGTGCCTTTTAGCAGGATATAGTTTCCATCCTTATCCCTTTTGATTAGATCTATTACTGCTTTTGCTTTGTCTGAGATTAGGATTGCTACTCCTGCCTTTCTTACATGAGCTGAGGCACAATATATTCTGCTCCATCCTTTGACCTTTATCCTATGTGTATCCCCCCGTTTCAAATGTGTTTCTTGTAAGCAGCATATTGTTGGATTATGGCTTTTAATCCATTCTGCTATCCGTCTCCGTTTTATGGGAGAGTTCATTCCATTCACATTCACAGTTATGATTACAATCTGTGTATTTCCCTCCAACCTCTTTCCCACCATTTTTGCTTTTAGCTCTCCCGTCTCCCTTCCCCTCCTAAATAGTATTCACTTTTCTCCCTCTCTTCCTGCAGCCTTCCCCTCCTTCTTTTAGCCCCCCTCCCTTTTACTCCCCTTTACTCTTATTGCTTCTTTCCTCCCTTTTAGCCACCCTCCCCTTTCTTCCCCCTTCCCCTCTTTCTACCTATAGAGCTAGTTAGGATTATATACTTAAGATTATTGTTCCCTCCTTTAAACAAATCAGATGAGAGTACCTCTCAAACAATGCTCATCTCCCTCCCCTCCTTCCCTCTACTATAGTTTTGTACTTCTTCCTGTGATATAATTTGACATTTTCTGCTTCCTCCTTTTCACACCTCCTATTACAACCCCTTCTCATACTTAAATCATATTTTTGATATGACATCATTTACTTTATACTCGTTCCCTCTATGTATATCCCTTTTATCATAATAGCTGCACAGTTCTCAAGATTAACTGGTATCATCTTCCCTTATAGGGAGGTAAACAGTTTGCCCTAATTGAGTAGCAAGTTTTTGTTTTTGTTTTCCCCCCCTGTTTACCTTTTTATGATTCTCTGGAGACCTGCATTTGAAGTTCAAATTCTCTATTGAGTTCTGGTGTTTTGGTCAGGAAGCTCTGGAAATCCCTTATTTTGTTGAATGACTTTCTCCTTGCCTGAAATGTTATGCTGAACTTTGCTGGGTAGTTGATCCTTGGTTGAAGTCCCAACTCCTTTCCCTTATGGAATATTGGGTTCCAATTCTTTCTGTCTTTTAATGTAGAAGCTGCAAGGTCCTGTGTGATCCTGACTGTGTGTCCTTGATATTTGAATTGTTTCTTTCTGGCTGCATGTAGTATTTTCTCCCTCACTTGATAGCTCTGGAATTTGGCAACGATATTTCTTGGGGTTTTGAGTTTGGGATCCCTTTTGGGAGGGGAACGATGGATTCTTTCGATGATTATTTTGCCCTCTGGGTCTAGTACTTCTAGGCAGTTTTCCGTGATGATTTCCTGGAAGATATTGTCCAGACTCTTTTCTTCATCATGGGTTTCTGGCAGGCTAATAATTCTTAAATTTTCTCTCCTGTATCTCTTTTCCAGGTCAGTTGTTTTTCCAATTAAATAGTTTACATTTTCTTCTATCTTTTCATTCTTTAGATTTTGTTTGACTGATTCTTGTTGCCTCATTGAGTCATTAGTTTCTACTTGCCCAATTCTAATCTTCATCGTATTGTTTTCTTCAGTTAACTTTTGAATATCCTTTTCCATCTGACCAATTTTTCCCTTTAAGGAGCTATTTTCTCCATTTAATTTTTGTACTTCTTTTTCCATTCGACCAATTTTCCCAGTTAGGTTTTGTGTTTCCTTTTCCATTTGATCAATTTTCCCAATTAGGTTTTGGGTTTCCTTTTCCGTTTGATTAACTCTTCCTTTTAGGGAATTATTCTCTCCAGTTAGTTTTTGAACTTCCTTTTCCATTTGTTCAATTTTCCTTTTCAGAGTGATGTTCTCATCAGTGAATTCTTTTTTTATAATTTTAAAATCATTGGCCAGTTTTTCTTTTATTTCGTTCTTCAGCTGTTCCAGGTAATCTAGCTGAGCTTGCAAGAAATTCACAGTCCCTTCTGAGGTTTCAGATGGAAGTACAGTCTAAGCTCTGACCTCTTTGGTGTTTGTGTTTTGGTCCTTATCCCCATAGAATGTTCTATGGTTTTTTCACTTTTTGTCTGCTTTTTCCGATTCATGATGTTGGCTGAGTGTTGTAGCTTCTGGTTCTTTCAGTCAGAAGGTACAGATCTTTGTGTTGAGCTGATGTGTGTAGAGGCTATAAGCAGGTTTTTGTTTTTTGTTTCCCAGATCAACCCTGGGGTTAGCTTGTTAGGTGTGTGGGAGGGGTGGTTTGGTCTCATGAGATCTCCTCAGCTGACCTGAGGCAAAGGTAATGTCAGGGGATTGTGATCCCAGCTTCCCTATTGTTTTCCCTTTTCCCCTGAAGGGCTGGGGCAGGCCTAGATGCTAATGCATGTTCCCGCCCCTCCTGGGGGTCCTCTCCCGGCACTGAGGCTTGCCTGGGTCTCAGTGCGAATTTTCTCTGCCCTGGGTCGTCTGACCCTCCAGATCGCCTCCACCACAGTAGGAAGAATCCCCCCTTGCTATTTTTCTAGCCTCTGGTGTTATGAGACTATTTGCCTCCTTCTGCTGTTCCCGCTGATCCAGGATTTATCTGGGGAAACATTTTATGGTTCTTTCATGGTCATCAGGGGGGAGGAGAGAGCATTTACTGATCACTCCACCATCCTGGCTCCCGGAAGCTCAAGTAGGTGAGTTACCGAAGTTTAGTCTTCAGGCTGAAGGTTTCAGGGGCTGCTGCGCTGATATCTGGCGCTCAGCGGCTGTCACCAGCTCGGTTTGGCTGGTCTCCTGCTCCGCTGGTTTCGCCCACTGCTCTCGGGCTTCTCAGGTCCCTTCCACCCTGCTGCGCTGACCACGGTGCGCTGTGCGCTGGGGGCTTATCCCCGCGGAACAGATCCTTCCCGTGGACCTAACAGTCTAACCTGGGCTCCGAATCTGTCAAAGTCTGTCACCCACTGGATTCCACACCTCCAAAGTTTGGTCAGATTCTTCTTTCAGAGATATCCAGAGGAGTTTGTCCAGGAGCTTAGGTGAGTCGTTGCTTTCATTCCGCCCTCTTGGCTCAGCACCTCATTTATCTTTTCAAACCACCTTTTTTTATGGAGAAAAATACATTAATATTCTTTGCTTCCCACCACAAAAGGATGTTTTTCCAAACGGAAGCAAGCTGGCTTCCTTAAGATTAACAAACATAGACTAAACCACACAAATGTTTTCCTTTTTACATCAATTAATTTTATGGTCCTAAAAACATGTCATATTATTTTATAGATTATGCATTTACTAGTATTGAATTGATAATGTTCCCCCATAAATATCCCAGTAACTAATTAAACTGAGTAGAGAAGAAGTAAGTCAAAAGATAGATTTAAATAAAGAGAAATGCAATACTGATTTATGAAAACAGGAATTCTGATCGATTACTTTAAAATATAGTTTTACTCTACTCATGGACACTTTTTAATTCATTTCATTCCCTCTTTTCACATTAATTTGCCTTTATTTCTACTGTACTTATACTCTAAAATGAAATTCATGCTTCATGTGGATATTTCATTACAAATTAAAGTCCCTAGATTTGAAAGGTGCTAAGTTTGTAAAATATCACACAATTGTTGATTGAGACAATGGCCAACCATTAGTGATTTTCTGTGAACAAGAGGCTTTTTGAGTCCTCTAGAATTGCAATAAAGAATGTTTTATATAATATAGGCACACCTGTCTTTCCTCTTACTCTCCTCCTGCTGCAGAAACAGCACATATTTTAAATATCCCTTGGAGAGGACTCCAAACACTGCCCGTATCCCAAAACAACGTTAGGTTGCTTATGGACCAGGCAGATATTGCTTTCTCAGGACCTCACGAATGGGATGTGTATTTTCAGCATGTTTCACAACCAAGAGAGTAAGGAAGAAAACTGTTTAGACCTAGGGTGGGGCAGCTTGTGACAGAGACAAGCAAATCTTGATACTCCTCCAGACTCTCATCTTCAAGAATGTATTCATGGTGTATGCATCATAATCAACAACAGTTCTAGAACAGATCAAGTGAAATCATAGGCCAGGTGAAGATGCTTCCAGGGACAAATGTTTCCTGAGCCATGAGTTTCTCTCTGCTCACTCACCTTGTCCTCTCCTGTGTCCTCAGGAAAACAAGTCTTGTGCCTGCAGAAGAGGAGCTACAAAGGAGCCTGAGAGGTATGGGCATGACAACTTCAATCTAATGTATGGGAACAGGAGCAAACAGTATCAGCAACTAGAATGAGTCATATGAGTTGACTTAGGGATCATGTGGCAAAGGGAAAAAAAAGTCTCTGATCTGCAACTGTGCTTGCAAAATAACCCCAAACCATTCAGACAACTTACAAACAAAATGCAAAGACCAATAATTACCACAAAACTGGGTTGTATTAAAGGAATATTTAATTAATTTAGCAGAAGACTAACTCAGCCCTCTTTTCATCTATGAAAGTCATCCTGTAGATTTGTACCTTTCCTCCATAGATCATTACTGGCTGAGATTAAAAAACAAATAAACAAACTTTGCATTGCTAACTAATTATGAAGATAGGATAAAAAAATGAGTAACATGATTTTCTTCTAATGAACCAACATATTTTGTGAGATTATCTTTTTTCAATAAAAGTAATTAAAATATTGATAGTAATTGAAATTTGCAGTAGGCTCATAAAGTATTAAATCACCATTTTCTGAAATAGTAAAATATTTTCTTAAAATTATTCTCACATTTTAATAAAAAGTAAGATGTCTATTAATAAATAAAAATTTAAATTTAAAATATAATATTCTCATCTTTCTTTTATCAATTGCTTGTATACATTATAATATATGATATGTATGATGTATCATCATTAATAGAGTGCTATATCAGGAATTGTATTAATATGCATACAATGGCCACATGAACTAAAAATGTTTTATGATAAAGATGCAAAATGTAAAAAACTGGAGAACAGTGGGTTAGATTATTCCTAAAGCCCCTCCTAGATATGACATTTGGTGATTTTGGACCCAAATGATGCTCTTTCCTGTTAGGAACTGAAACTCCATCATAAGACTATCAACAGCATCCATGCCAAGGATACAGTTTCTAGAATTTGTAGTGAATATTTATTGTGTCTTCTTAATTAAATGCATTTTGTTCAACATGTATTATGCTTAAGGCCACTGCATAGGAAATTTTTAAGAGAAATGGGTAAAGAATAGGATTTTTCTATATTACTACCTGACTGTGTCACCTTGGGCCAAACATTATACATATTTTTTTTTTTTGCTAAATCTTCTGATATGTATGCAAATGGATGTAATTAACCTTATCTTCCTTGGTAAAGATTCTTTAAAGACCAAAGTAACTTGTGAAATTGTTTTGTAAAGAAGAAAATTCTTTACAAATTGTTACAATTGTTATAACATATAATCTCAAAATCCAAAGGCATTTGTCTAGGTTCTGCAAAAATAAGTAATCAAAGCATGTTATAACTGTTCAATTATTTTTATAAGTGATCCAAATGCTGGAGAATTGCTGGGCTTGTTTATAAGAATTAAGAAGTTTGATTCACCACAGTGAACCATCCAGAAACTGATTTCTAAATTAATATGGATATGCTGGCAATTTAAAATACATTGGCTACTTCTGAGTTGTACTGTGTACCTTAATTCAGTTCAGATGTTCCCAAATGTTAATGATTTTATAGTATTATACACATAGCTAATGAAAATATTATGACTCCAATAAATACAGTAAGTTAAATTAACCAAAATGCCTCCCACAAACTAAGACTGGCAAAAAACAGCATCACTTGACTTGACATATGCAACAGTTCAGTAATGGAAGAATTTGGCATCAATGAAAATAATGGCATAATGTGTAACTCTTGGTTTAGTGGCCATGAGTCTGAATGGATTTGTTGATTTGGAAAACTACAGATAGAATGAAAAATCCCTTTGTGGTGCTCTAGTTTTTCTTGGCTTACAAGAGCACAGCACGTGAGAAATGTTGGCCCTCTGTATCAAAGCTGTCATTTGGAAATTTTAGATTTCGGTTCTCTTCCCAGCATCGAGACATTTTAATTGAAACCATACACTATTCCCTAAGTACTCATGCCTCCTCCCCATACCCAGCAGAGGTGAAGGACTCTAAAACGTCACCTGTTTCTTTGTTTCACTCTAGCACCCTTTTTCAACTTGTTCAATCAAAAGTTAGTGGGCTATCCTCTGACACCATATTGTATTTTTTCCAAAGTGATGTTTAATCATTCATTAAAATACAATGACAAACAGTTAATCTGGCCTTTAGGATTTAAAACTAATCCAATTTTGCATCAAATTATTTTAGACATTCGTCTTTATTTGGCAATTCTGTTTCAACAGAGTAATAGTTTGTTTCTCCACTAAGAGAACTTGGAAAATATGAAGAATATGGCACTTTGTCCTGTATCTGAAAAATAATGTACTCTCTGGCATGTTTTCTCAGAATGTACTAGTCTGTTATGGCAAGCAGCATATTTTTAAGTGTTTCCCCCAAATAATTCATCATGCTAGGGGACAAAGTATGCATCATTCTTGCTCTCTCTCCTGCTCCCCCCCTCAAAATACACTTTTCTATGCCAGTGTAATAAACCTCAGTGAATGAGTTTACTTTAAAATAATTCCAGAAAATCTGAAGCTATTATAACATTGAAAAAATAGTTTATTTTGACATTGCTATCTCCAGTCAACAGTCTTTCTTAATATATATATATATATATATATATATATGTATAGCAAGTGGCATTAGAGTTGAATAGCCGAATACAACACGTGAACTTAAAAAGAGATGAGCTCAGATTCCAACTCTGACACTAGTTGAATGACCACTGCGAAATTATTTATTTTCCCTGTGAATTTGTTTTCTTGTAAGTGAAAAGGGGCTACTAATAATCAAACTATCTATCATACAAGGCTGTTGTAAGGTATAAATTACTAAATTAAGGAAATTGTTATATAAAGGTCAGCTATTATTCACAGTTGCAGATCTTCTGACAGTGACACTTCTAGAGTCTTACTGCAGATGGTCTCAGAGGAAGCAACTCCTTTTCACTGCTAATGTACTAAGAGAGATCATTTAAAAGAAAATAATGGATTTATACCGATCTCTTTTGTTTTTATAAACACTAAATAAAAGGGGAGTACAAACTTAGCCAAATTGACAAAATCGGGTATTATAGGTCATGTTCTAAATACATGGAATTCTATATCTGCAAAGGGTGGAGAAGAGTTTCTTCTTTGCTTAACACTTTCACTTTCAATTCTTCTTTTAACATAAAATTTATTTATTTTACAGTTCTCAACATTCACTTCCACAAGAATTCCACCCCATCTGCCCTTTTCTCCAGTCTGTTCTCCCTTATATTATCCCTTCTTCTTCCACATCCCTTCCTTCTATTTTCCTGTAGGGCATAATAGATTTCTATACCCCATTGCCTGTATATCTTATTTTCCAGTTACATGCTAAAACAATTTTGAACATTCTTTATCAAAGCTTTGAGTTCAATATTCCTTCTCTTCCTCCCTTCCCACCCACTCTCATTTATAAAACAAGCAATTCAATATAGATCATACATGCATAACAATGCAAAACACTTCCATAATTGTTATATTGCGAAAGACTAACCATAATTCCCTCTATCCCTATCCTGCCACCGATTTATTCATTATCTTCTTTGACCTGTCCTCCAGCAATAATCTTTCCTTCTGTTTATTCCTTTCCCGAATTTGCTGTCCCTTCCATTATTTTCTCTCTCCTATTCCCTTCCCCCTTGCCTTCCTGTAGGGTTAAATAGATTTCAAAACCCAATTGAGTATGTGCTATTCCTTCCCTAAGTTTCATCTCCTCCTTCTTCGCCTCCATTGTAAAAACTCTTTCTTGCCTGTCATGTATACAGACACACACACACACACACACAAACATGCATGTATATATATATATATATATATATATATATATATATATATATATATATATATATATATATAATACAAGCATATACCCATGTACATATACTTACCCACCCATACATAATGTACACAAACATACATACCCACGCACAAATATGTGTATATATATATATATATATATGTATATATATATATATATGTATATATATATATATACATATATATATATGTATATATATATATATATATATATATATATATATATGGAGAGAGAGAGAGAGAGAGAGAGAAGTGGAGAAATATATGCATACATACACACACACACACACACACACACACACACACACACATATTCCCTCTAACTACCTCAATACTAAAAAAGGTTTCTTGAGTTACAAAATAACATCTTTACATGTAGGAATGTAACCAGTTCACCGTTAATGAGTTCGATAAAGCTTCTCTTTCCTGTTTACTTTTTCATGTTTCTCTAGATTCTTGTATGTGAAAGTCGAATTTTCTCTTTAGCTTTGGTCTTTTCAGCAAGAATGCTTGGAAGTCCTCTATTTCATTGAAATTCTATTTTTTTTTTCCCTGAAGTATTTTACTCAGCTTTTCTAGGTAGATGATTCTTTGTTTAAATCTTATCTCCTTTGACCTCTGGAATATCATAGTCCAAGCCCTTTGATCCCTTAGTGTAGAAGTTGCTAAATTCTGTGTTATTCTGATTGTACTTCCACAATAATTAAATTGTTTCTTCCTAGCTGCTTGCAATATTTTCTCCTTAACTTGGGAACTCTCGAATTCGGCTACAACATTCCTATGAGTTTCTCTTTTTGGATGTCTTTCAGGAGTTGGTCAGTGAATACTTTCCATTTCTATTTTACTCTCTGGTTCTAGAATATCAGGGCAGTTTTCCATGATAATTTCTGGGAAGGTGATATATGGGCTATTTCTTTTTGATCATGGTTTTCAGGTGGTCCAATTATTTTAAAATTATCTCTACTGGATCTATTTTCCAGATTAGTTGTTTTTACAATGAGATATTTCACATTGTCTTCTACTTTTTCATTCTTTTGGTTTGTTTTATAATTTCTTGGTTTCTCATAAAATCATTATGCTTCCATTGACTCCATTCTAATTTTTTAAAAACTATTTTCTTCAGTGAGCTTTTGAAACTCATTTTCCGTCATTGCAATCACTGTGTATATCATTTTCCTGGCACTGCTTACTTCATTTTGCATCAGTTCATGAAAGTTTATCCATGCTTCTCTATTCAAGAGACCCGTTAATTCTTATAGATCTACATTCTATTATGTTAATGCACCACAATTTGTTTCAACCATTCATAATTAATTTTTATTTTTTTCTACCACAGAAGTGTTGTCATACATATTTTAGTTCACATGGAGATTTTTTTTTAATTTTTGTCAATGACCTTCTTGAGTATATGCTCAACAGTCAGTCATTCAATCTGTATGTATATATGTATGTATGTATATATCATACTATATTCTAGGTATTTCGTACATACTGGGGATACATCGGAGGGCAAAAGAGAATCCCCACTACTGCACAGCTAACAATGTAATGAGGAGATGAGATGCAAACAACTATGTATCAAAAAAAGTATAAAAAGGATAAATTGAATATGTTCAATAGAGAAATGTTAGCATTAAGAAGGGATTGGAAAACGATTCCATTAGAAAGCTGCATTTTATCTGGCTTTGAAGGAAACCAGAACTTGTCCATAAGAAGTAAAAGAATTCTTAGCATATAAGAGAGGAGAAGGAAGTAAGCTTTTACATAGTACCTACTGTGTGCCAGACACTGTGCTAAGCACTTTATAAATATTAACTCATTTTATCTTCACAACAACCCTAGGAAGGAGTTGCTACTATTATTCCCAGTATACAGTTGAGGAGAATGAGGCAAACAAAAGTTAAGTGGCTTGCCTAGGATTATACAGCTAGAAGTATCTGGAACCAGATTTAGTAAAAATGTCCAGAGCTGAGAAGTAGAGTTTCTTGTGTACATATAGGAATAGTGATAGTAGTGTAATCTTTTAGTTAAAGGATATGGGCATTTTAATTGCTTTATTTTCATAATTCCAAATTGTTTCCCAGAAAAGAAACTCCACCAATAATGCATTATTGTGTCTGGATTTCCATAAATATTTCAAGATTGACTATTTTCATATTTTATCAGTTTTTTCAATTTATTGGCTATTATTAAAAAAAAACATAGGGATGTTTTGATTTTCACTTTTCTTATTACTGGTGATTTGGATCATCATTTCATAAGGTTCTTAAAGTTTGCAATTCTTTTGAGAATTTACCTGTGGGGGATTCTTAAAGGATAGCATACTACAGATCAAAAATTGTTCTGCACAATGAAGACTCTTATCTATAGCTAACGTCCTTTAGGGTATCCTCAGCATAGAACGAACATAATGAATGAAAGCAAACTAGCTGAGGTCTGTTACATAAGGATGGAAAATGAGGTAACTATTATATAATCAAAAATTAAGAGCTGGAAAGCAAATTAGAAGTCACCTTGTTCGAAGCATATATTAAATTATTTTGGTTTGTTCAGTCATCTATTTATTTATTTATCATTACTAGAATTTATATATTACATTGAGGTTTTCAAACCACCTTGCATATGTTATTTTATTTGAAACTCACAACTCTAGGCAATGGGTACTATTCTTTTCCTTATTTTACAATCGAGAAACTGAAGGTGAGGAAGACTTAATTTGCCCAATATAGCAGTGGCAGCAGAAGAAGCAACTTCAGGAACTCTCAGGCAAGAGACTCTAAGAGGATCAGGGAAATGGTCAGAAAGACCCAGGGGATAATTGTGCTAGCACTAGACATAGGACTGAAAGCTATTTGGCAATTCTATTAACAATACCTTCTTTGGGATTACAGTTCAAAATCAGGAGTACTTTTGGTAGATAGGGAGCAGGCACCCTAAGAAAATTACTGTTTGCTTATCTAACACAGATGTGACCCTGAGGAGACCTATCACCTGCCAACCCAAGGAAACAGGGGGCCTAGGAAGTTATATCACTTGAGCATTCAGAGGATCAGGAAATCTTCCTGAGTTTGAACCATAATAAAGACCAGGAAAATGATAAGCTTGCCACACCCCTGATTATACTCCCTTGGAAGCACCAGAAACTTACAAAAGCCCAGTACTACCTCTAAAAACTGCAGTGCAGGGGCAGGTGGAGCCAAGTGGTGGAGTAAAAGAAGGGATTTACTTGAGCTGTCCCCACCTTTAAAAATGACGTGTAAAAAAGTCAATTTCTAGAACTACAGAACCCACAAAAAGACAGAGTGAAAAAAATCTCCAGCCCAAGGCAGCCTGGAAGGTTGACAGGAAGGGTATATCACACTTGACTGGGAGCAGAGTGCAGTTTGGCATGGGCCACAGTGCCAAAAACAGGACCAGAAAACGCCTCAGGGGACTGAATCACTGGCAGCTGTGGTGGTTTCCAGGCAGTTCCAGACAGCACAGAAGGTCTTTGGGAAGATTCTGTCCGACCTGGGTGGGGAAGTTGTGTGGTCTAGCACCAACCCTCAGGCACAGAAGGTAGGGATTGTTGCAGCAGCAGTAATGGCTGCAACTGTGTCCAAAGTTCTGCGCCCACAGACAGTAGGGGATCAGGTGAGTAGTTGCTGCAAAAAACCTGAAGCCTGGGACAGTACACCCACCCAAAGCCCCGCCTCCACACACTCCATTAGAAGCAGAGTCCTACCTTGCCAAAGAGCTAGAAAGTCAGGTATTTGGCTGGGAAGATGAGAAAACAGCATAAAAACTCAGCCTATCAAATCTTACTTTTGTGACAAAGAAGATCAAAACATACAATCAGAAGAAGACAGCAAAGTCAAAGCTACTACATCAAAAGCATCCAAGAAAAATACGAAGTTTTCATAGGTCATGGAAGAGTTCAAAAGGATTTTGAAAATAAGTAAGAGAATTAGCAAAAAAATTGTGAAGAGAAATGAGAGTGAGGTAAGAAAATTATGAAAAACAAGTCCACAGCTTGCTAAAGGAGACCAAAAGAAGGCTAAAGGAAATAACAACTTAAAATGTAGACCAACCCAAATGGTAAAAGAGGTCTAAAAAAGCCAAAGAGGAGAAGGACATCTTAAAAACACAATTGGAAAAAAGGAAAAGGAGGAGCAAAAGGTCACTGAAGAAAATAATTAGTTAAAGTTTAGAACAGAGCATATGTAAGCTAATGACTTTATGTGAAATCAAAACATTATAAAACACAAGCAAAAGAATGAAAAAAGAGAAGACAATGTGAAGTATCTCTCTGGAAAAACCACTGACCTAGAAAATAGATGCAAGAGAGAGAATTTAAAATCACTGGACTACCTGAGCACCACATTCATAAAAAAGGAACCTAGACATCATCTTTCAAGAAATTATGAAGGAAAATTGCTCTGATATTCTAGAACCAGAGAATAAAATAGAAATTGAAAGAATCTATCAATCACCTCTTGAAATAGATACCAAAAGGAAAACTCCTAGGAATATTGTAGCCAAATTCCAGAGTTCCTAGATCAAGGAGAGAATATTTTAATTAGAAAGAAGGAAACAATTTGTGTATTTTGGAAATACAATTGAATGGAATGAAGTTAGTGAAGACTTCTCAGTGCTTAACAAAAGGTTTTTAGTAGATGGTTAGGCCCAAGTTTCAGTTTTCCAGAAATCATATAACTTTTGGGAATATGCAACTTAAACTCCGCTCCCCCCTTGGATTGCCATATCAGCATAACACAAGCCCCCTCCCCCCTTGGGTTGCCACATCAACATCCACATCAACATAATGTCTATTGGTTATTCCACTGCTTCCTTGTTCTCTATTCACAGGGTAGACTGCCCAGTTTAGATTGTGAGCCTGCCTCCCAGCCAATGGGAGTAAAAGGCCAGCGGGGGGTAGGAGTGGAATCTGCATTAGGACTATCTAATCTGTATTTTTGCCTTCTGTAATTGGCCTCAGTCTCCTGATTACTTATCAGAGAGGAGTGGCTCTTTCTTGTGAGATCATAATAAAATCTTGCTGCTTTGCTTCTGCCTTGAGAAGTTTCTGATTTTTACTTGAGTTGGTGGTCTCTGACCCACACACAATCAGGATAACACAAACTCTACCAGCTTCTACATTAAGGGTTCTAAGGGCTTGGAATATGATAATTCAGAGGTGAGAGGAGCTAGGATTAAAACCAAGAATCACCTTCCCAACAAAACTGAGTACAGTACTTTGAGGGAAATAATGAACATTTAAAGAAATAGAGGCCTTTCAATCATTCTTGATTAAAAGATCAAAACTGAGTAGAAAATGTGATACAAGATACAAGAATCAAGAGAAGCATGAAAAGGTAAACAGAAAGAGAAATCATAAGGAGCTTATTAAATTTGAACTGCTTACATTCCTACATGGAAAGATGATATTTGTAATACGAGATCTTTCTCAATATTAGGGTATATGTAGGAAAGATAGATAAGTAGATAGATAGATAGATGGATAGATGGATGGATGGATGGATGGATGGATGGATGGATGGATGGATGGATGATAGACATATAGATAGATAGATAGATAGATAGATAGATAGATAGATAGATAGATAGATAGGTAGGTAGGTAGACAGATAGCAGAAGATGAGTTGAAGAACAAAGGTTGATATCTAAAATAAAATTAACAGGTGAGGCAGAAATATATTCGAAGAAGGAGAAAGAAAAATAGAATGGAGCAATTTATCTCACATAAAAGAGGCAAGAAAAAGATTTCACAATAAAGGGGAAGAGAAGGGAGTGAGAGGGAATGAATGAATTTGACTTAAGAAGGGAATAAGATACACACTCAATTGGATATGTTAACCTACAGGAAAGTAAGTGGGAAAGGGATAAATAGGGAGGGGAGATGATAGAAGGGAGGGCAGTTTGGGGGAGGGAATAGGCAGAAGCAAACGTTTTTGAAAATGGACGGGATCAAAGGAGAAAATAGAATATGTGAGGAATGGTATAGAATGGAGGGAAATAACATTTACAACATGACGATTAGGGAAGTATTTTGCATAAGGACACACATATGTATAGCCTATAATGTGTTGCTAGACTTCCCAATCAGGATGGGTGGAGAGGGAAGAAAGGAAAGAATTTGGAACTGAAAGTTTTGAAAACAAATGTTAAAAATGCTTTTTACATGCAACTGGGAAATAAGATATAAGGAAATGTGTTATAGAAATCTAACTTACCCTACAAAAAAGTAAGGGAGTAGGGGAAAAAGGGAGTGGTATACAAAAGAAGGAAGGACAAATTGGGGGAAAGGGTAATCAGAATGCATGATGTCTAGAGGTGGGGGAGGGGAGAAATGGGGATAGAATTTGAAAACCAAAATCTTGAGAAAAGGAATGTTGAAAACTAAAAATTAATTAATTGATTGATTGGTTACATAAAAAAAAATAAAGTGATAAAAAAAGGAAAGGGTAAAAAAGCTTCAGTACAAAAGCTTGAGTTAATGTTTCTGCCCTCCTCCCAATGCTGGTAAGGGGGTATGACTTTAACATAACATTCAAAGTGAAAGAAAGAAAGAAAGAAAGAAAGAAAGAAAGAAAGAAAGAAAGAAAGAAAGAAAGAAAGAAAGAAAGAAAGAAAGAAAGAAAAAAGAGAAAGAAAGAAGGAAGGAAGGAAGGAGGGAGGGAAGGAAGGAAGGAAGGAACGAAGGAAGGAAGGAAGGAACGAAGGAAGGAAGGAAGGAAGGAAGGAAGGAAGGAAGGAAGGAAGGAAAGAAAGAAGAAGGAAGGAAGGAAGGAAGGAAGGAAGGAAGGAAGGAAGAAAGAAAGAAAGAAAGAAAGAAAGAAAGAAAGAAAGAAAGAAAGAAAGAAAGAGAGAGAGGAGAGAGAGAAAGAAAGAAAGAAAGAAAGAAAGAAAGAAAGAAAGAATGAATGAAAGGAAGAAAGAAAGAAAGAAAGAAAATGAGCAAACAAAAAGTCTAATGATAAAAAGTAACTGTGGTGAGAGGGAAGATCAAGACACAAATCCATAAGAAGATAATGTTACAACAACTAAAATCAAAGCCTTAAGGGGGAAAAGGTGAATTGGACAGAAATTCAACAAGAATTTCTTAAGGAGCTAAGATTTTTTTAAAAATGTATTTTCTAAATCAAATAAGAATGGAAAATAATTAGGTAAAGCAATGAAAGGGAGAGAAGAAAATTATGAAAACATAAGTAACAGCATGAAAAAAGAGGCATTAAAAACACAGAAGAAAGCAATACCTTAGAAAATACAATTGACCAAATGGCAAAAGAGATAGATAACTTCACTGATGAAAACATCTTCACGAAAAACAGAATAGATCAAATGGAAACAAAGAAATACAAAAGGTCACTGAAGATAATAATTTCTGATAACTTAGAATTGGGCAAGGAGAAATGAATGACTTCATGATACATCAAGAAAAAAATAAAACAAAGAAAAAGAATTAAAACAGAAGAAAATGGGAAATATCTCATTGGAACAAACAACTGAGGTGAAAAACAGATTGAAGAGATAATTTTGGAATTATTGTTTCTTATTATTTTATTTGTTTTCAGTATTCTACAATCACATCCATATAACTTAGATTTTTCACCCTCCCTCCCCCTCCTTGCCTCTCACTCTCCCTCCTTCCCCCTCCTTCCCCCCTCCCTCCCTGAGTTGGCATATAATTTTATATGGACTCTACATGTACATTCCTGTTAAATACATTTTCACCTTAGTCATGTTGCATAGAAGAATTAAAATGAAAGAGAGAAATCACAAAACAAACCAAAACGTAATAAAAAAGAAAATGATCTGCTACATTCTGTGATTGAGTTTCATAGCTCTTTCTCTGGATGTGGAAGGCATTTTGCCTTAAGACACCACTGGGAACTTTTTAAATTCTTGCATTACAATGAAGTACTAAGTGTACCAGAAAAAGTCCTTCTATGCTGTAGTTGCTACTGTGCAAGTTCTCCTGGTTCTGCTCCTTTGGCTCATCATGAATTCATGTAAGTCTTTCCAGGACTATCTGAAGTCTTCCTGTTGAACAATTCTTACAGCAAAATAGTATTCCACAATACACCAAAATTTATTCAGCCATTCCCCAACTGATGGGCATGCCCTTGGTTTCCAATTTTTGGCCACCACAAAAAGTGCTGCTATAAATATTTTTTTAATATTACTTTATTATTATTATTTTTTAATGTTTAACAATCACTGCCATGAAATTAATATTTTATCCCCCCCCACACCTACCCCCAATTAACCCCGTCCCTCCCCATGACCGCATACAATTCTGTGTATGTTCTACATATACTTTCCTATTGAGTACATTTTCAGTATAGTCATGCTATATAGGTGAACTAAAATAAATGGAAGAAATCGTTAATAAATCAAAACATGATACACAAAAACACACACACACACACACACAAACATGATCTGCTACATTCTGCGAATGACTTCCATATTTCTTTCTCTGAGTGTGGAATGCATTTTGCCTTAGAAAACCACCATTGGGATTTTTTTTTAATAAGTTCTTGCATTATTACGAAATTCCAAGTCTACCAGAAAAAAACTCTCGAACACTGTGGTCGTTACTGTGCACAAAGTTCTCTTGGTTCTGCTCCTTTTGTTCAGCGTCAGATCATATAAGTCCTTCCAGGCCTCTCTGAAGTCTTCTTGTTCATCATTTCTTATGGCACAATAGTACTCCATTACATTCATATACCATAATTTATTCAGCCATTCCCCAATTGATGGGCATCCCCTTGACTTCCAGTTTTTGGCAGCTACAAAGAGTGCTGCTATAAATATTTTTGTACATGTGGGACCCTTTCCCATTTTTATGATCTCTTGGGCATACAGTCCTAGTGGCGATATTGCTGGGTCAAAGGGTATGCACATTTTTGTAGCCCTTTGGGCATAGTTCCAAATTGCTCTCCAGAATGGTTGGATGCGCTCGCAGCTCCACCAACAATGAATTAGTGTTCCAGCTCTCCCACATCCTCTCCAGCATTTATCATTTTCTTGTTCTGTCATGTTTGCCAATCTTATAGGTGTGATGTGGTATCTCAGAATTGTTTTGATTTGCATCTCTCTAATCAAAAGTGATTTAGAGCATTTTTTCATATGATTACAGATATCTTTAATTTCTTCTTTTGAAAATTGCCTGTTCATATCCTTTGACCATTTATCAATTGGGGAATGACTTGTATGATTATACATTTGAGTCAGTTCTCTATACATTCTGGAAATGAGGCCTTTATCCCCTAGCTTAGCTGTAAAAATTCTTTCCCAATTTACTACATCCCTCCGGATTTTGGTTGTATTGGGTAAGGTTGTGCAAAAGTTTCTCAATTTAATGTAATCAAAATTATCCATTTTGCATTTCATAACGCTTTCTATCTCTTCTTTAGTAAAAAATTCTTCCCTTCTCCATAAATCTGATAAATACACTATTCCTTGCTTCTCCAGTTTATTGATGGTATCAATTTTTATGCCTAAATCATGTACCCATTTGGACTTTATTCTTGTGTACATTGTCAGGCATGGGTCTAGGCTGAATTTCCGCAACACTGTTATCCAGTTTTCCCAGAAATTTTTGTCAAACACTGAGTTCTTATCCCAGAAGCTGGGGTCCTTGGGTTTATGAAACAGGAGGTTGCAATATTCTTTGCCTACTGTGTCTTGAGTGCCAAGTCTATTCCACTTGTCTACCTCTCTGTTTCTTAGCCAATACCAAGTGGTTTTGATATTTGCTGCTTTATAGTACAATTTGAGGTCTGGTAGCACTAGGCCACCTTCCCAAGCATTTCTTTTCATTAGTCCCTTTGATATTCTGGACCTTTTGTTCTTCGAAATGACTTTTGATATTATTTTATCCAGCTCTAGAAAATAATTGTCTGACAGTTTAATTGGTATGACACTAAATAAGTAAATTAATTTAGTTAGAATTGTCATTTTTATTATATTAGCACGGCCTACCCATGAGCAACAAATGTTTTTCCACTTACTTAAATCTGGCTTGATTTGTGCCAAAAGTGTCTTGTAATTGTGTTCATATAATCCCTGGGTTTGTTTTGGCAGGTAAACTCCTCAGTATTTTATAATGTTTACCTTAGCTTTAAATGGGATTTCTCTTACTATCTCTTGCTGTTGGACTTTGTTGCTAATATATAGGAATGCAGAAGATTTGTGTGGGTTTATTTTGTAACCTGCAACTTTGCCAAAGTTGTTTATTATTTCAAGTAAGTTTTTACTTGAATCTCTGGGATTCTCTAAGTAAATCATCATATCATCTGCAAAGAGTGATAACTTAGTTTCTTCTTTGGCTATTCTTATTCCTTTAATGTCTTTATCTTGTCTAATTGCTACAGCTAACATTTCTAGTACCATACTGAATAATAGTGGTGATAATGGGCATCCTTGTTTCACCCCTGATCTTATTGGGAATGCATCTAGCTTATCCCCATTGCATATAATGCTTGCTGAAGGTTTTAGATAGATACTGCTTATTATTTTATGGAAAGTTCCCTTTATTCCTACGTTCTCCAGTGTTTTGTAATAGGAATGGGTGTTGTATGTTGTCAAAAGCTTTTTCTGCATCTGTCGAGATAATCATATGGTTTATGTTAGCTTTATTGTTGATGTGATCGATAATGCTAATAGTTTTCCTAATATTGAACCACCCCTGCATTGCTGGTATGAATCCTACCTGATCATGATGTATTAATCTCGTGATAAGATGCTGTATTCGTTTTGCTAAAATCTTATTTAAAATTTCTGCATCTATATTCAGTAGGGAAATTGGTCTATAGTTTTCTTTCTCTGTTTTGACTCTTCCTGGTTTGGGTATCAAAATCATATTTGTATCATAGAAAGAATTTGGGAGGACTCCTTCTTCCCCAATTTTCAAAAATGATCTATATAATATTGGAATTAACTGTTCTTTAAATGTTTGATAGAATTCACTTGTGAATCCATCTGGCCCTGGAGATTTTTTCCTAGGGAGTTCATTGATGGCTTGTTCAATTTCTTTTTCTGAGATGGGGTTGTTTAAGTATTTAACGTCCTCTTCTGTTCATCTTGGCAATTTGTATTTTTTAAAATATTCATCCATCTCGTTTAGATTATCAAATTTGTGGGCATAAAGTTGGGCAAAGTAGTTTGTAATTATTTTTTTTAATTTCCTCCTCACTGGAGGTGAGTTCACCCCTTTCATTCTTAATATTAGTAATTTGATTTTCTTCTTTCTTTATTTTAGTCAGATTGACCAAAGGTTTATCAATTTTATTAGTTTTTTTCATAAAACCAACTATTGGTTTTATTTATTAATTCAACAGTTTTCTTAATTTCAATTTTGTTGATCTTTCGTTTCGTTTTCAGTATTTCTAGTTTGGTATTAACTTGGGGATTTTCAATTTGTTCTTTTTCTAGCTTTTTCAACTGTAAGCCCAAATCATTGATCTCCTCTTTCTCTATTTTATTTATCTAAGCATTCAAAGATATAAAATTTCCCCTAATAACTGCTTTTGCAGTATCCCATAAGATTTGGTATGTTGTCTCATTATTGCCATTCTCTTGAATGAAATTGTTCATTGTTTCTATGATTTCTTCTTTAACCTATTCCTTCTTGAGGATTAGATTAATTAGTTTCCAATTGATTTTTGGTTTATATTTCCATGGCCTTTTATTACATGTAATTTTTAATGCATTATGATCTTAAAAGGATGCATTGATTATCTCTACCTTCTGCACTGGATTGTGAGATTTTTATGTCCTAGTACATGATCAATTTTGGTAAATGTTCCATGTACCGCTGAGAAAAAGGTATATTCCTTTCTATTCCCATTCAATTTTCTCCACAGATCTATCATATCTATCTCATCCAGAGTTTTATGTACCTCCTTAACCTCTTTCTTGTTTATTTTGAGGTTAGATTTATCGAGTTCAGAGAGTGAGAGTTTGAGGTCCCCTACTAGTATAGTTTTACTGTCAATATCTTCCTTCAACTTCCCCAACCTCTCCTCTAATAACCTGGATGCTATACCACTTGGAGCATACATGTTTAGTAATGAAATTGCTTGATTGTCTATGGTGCCTTTTAGCAGGATATAGTTTCCATCCTTATCCCTTTTGATTAGATCTATTTCTGCTTTTGCTTTGTCTCAGATTAGGATTGCTACTCCTGCCTGTCTTACATGAGCTGAAGCACAATATATTCTGCTCCATCCTTTGACCTTTATCCTATGTGTATCCCCCCCATTTCAAATGTGTTTCTTATAAGCAGCATATTGTTGGATTGTGGCTTTTAATCCATTCTGCTATCCATCTCTCTTTTATGGGAGAATTCATTCTATTCACATTCATAGTTATGATTACAATCTGTGTATTTCCCTCCATCCTCTTTCCAGCCATTTGTGCTTTTAGCTCTCCCGTCTTCCTTCCCCTCCTCAATAGTATTCACTTTTGACCCCCTCCTCCTGCAGCCTTCCGCTCCTTCTTTTAGCCCCCCTCCCTTTTACTCCCCTTTACTCTTATTGCTTCTTCCCTCCCTTTTAGCCTCCCTCCCCTTTCTTCCCCCTTTCCTTCCTACTATCTATAGGGCTAGCCAGGATTATCTACATAAGTTTATTGTTCCCTCCTTTAAATAAATCAGATGAGAGTACCTCTCAAACAGTTCTCGTCTCCCTCCCCTTTTTCCCTCTACTATACTTTTGTACTTCTTCCTGTGATGTAATTTGCCATTTTTTGCTTCCACCTTTTCATACCTCCTGTTACAATCCCATCTCATACTTAAATCATATTTTTGACATGACATCAATTACTTTATGCCCGTTCCCTCTACATATATCCCTTTTATCATAATAGCTGCACAATTTTCAAGTTTAACAAGTATCAGCTTCTCTTATAGGGAGGTAAACACTTTGCCCTAATTGAGTAACAAGTTTTTGTTTTTATTTTTTTCTGCCCTGTTTACCTTTTTATGATTCTCTTGAGACCTGCATTTGAAGATCGAATTGTCTATTGAGTTCTGGTATTTTGGTCAGGAAGCTCTGGAAATCCCTTATTTCGTTGAATGACTTTCTCCTTGCCTGAAATGTTATGCTGAACTTTGCTGGGTAGTTGATCCTTGGTTGAAGTCCCAACTTCTTTGCCTTATGGAATATTGGGTTCCAATTCTTTCTGTCTTTTAATGTAGAAGCTGCAAGGTCCTGTGTGATCCTGACTGTGTGTCCTTGATATTTGAATTGTTTCTTTCTGGCTGCTTGTAGTATTTTCTCCTTCACTTGATAGCTCTGGAATTTGGCAACGATATTTCTTGGGGTTTTGAGTTTGGGATCCCTTTCAGGAGGAGAACGGTGGTTTCTTTCGATGACTCTTTTGCCCTTTGAATCTAGCACTTCTGAGCAGTTTTCCTTGATGATTTCCTGGAAGATATCGTTCAGACTCTTTTCTTCATCATGGTTTCCTGGCAGACCAATCATTCTTAAATTTTCTCTCCTGGATCTATTTTGCAAGTCAGTTGTTTTTCCAGTTAAATATTTTACATTTTCTTCTATCTTTTCATTCTTTAGATTTTGTTTGACTGATTCTTGCTGCCTCATTGAGTCATTAGTTTCTACTTGTCCAATTCTAATCTTTATCGCATTGTTTTCTTCAGTTAACTTTTGCATCTCCTTTTCCATCTGACCAATTTTTCCCTTTAAGGAGTTATTTTCTCCAGTTAATTTTTGTACTTCTTTTTCCATTCGACCAATTTTCCCAGTTAGGTTTTGTGTTTCTTTTTCCATTTAACCAATTTTCCCAATTAGGTTTTGGGTTTCCTTTTCCGTTTGATTAACTCTTCCTTTTAGGGAATTATTTTCTCCAGTTAATTTTTGAACTTCCTTTTCCATTTGTTCAATTTTCCTTTTCAAAGTGCTGTTCTCATCAGTGAATTCTTTTTTTATAATTTTAAAATCATTGGCCAGTTTTTCTTCTTTTTCCTTCTTCAGTTGTTCCAGGAGAGCTGCTTGTGCTTGCGAGAAGTTCATAGTCCCTTCTGAAGTTTCAGATGGAGGTACAATCTCAGCTCTTACCTCTTTGGTGTTTGTGTTTTGGTCCTTATCCCCATAGAAAGATTCTGTGGTTTTTTCACCTTTTGTCTGCCTTTTCCTGTTCATGATGTTGACTGAGTGTTGTAGCTTCTGGTTCTTTCAGTCAGAAGGTACAGAACTTTGTGTTGAGCTGATGTTTGAAAAAGCTAAAAGCAGGTTTTTGTTTTTTGTTTCCCTGACCAACCCTGGGGTTAGCCTTTTAAGTGTGTGGTATGGGTAGTCTGGACACAGGAGATCTCCTCAGCTGAACTAACGCAAAGGCAAGCTCAGCGGATGGTGATTCCAGCTTCCCTATTGTCTTCCCTTTTCCCCTGGAGGGCTGAGGCACACCTAGATGCTAATGCGTGTTCCCACCCCTCCTCGGGCTCCTCTCCTGGCGCTGAGGCTTGCCTGGGTCCTAGAGCAAGTTTTCTCTGCCCTGGGTTCTCTGTCCTTCCAGTTCACCTCCACCACAGTAGGAGGAATCCCCCTTAGCTATTTTCCTAGCCTCAGGTGTTATGAGACTATTTGCCCCTTCTGCTCTTCCCTCTGATCCAGGATTTTACTGGGGAAATATTTTATGGTTCTTTCATGTTCATTGGGGGGTGAGGGGGGAGGAGAGACCATTTACTGATCACTCTGCCATCCTGGCTCCTCGAAATTCAAGTAGGTGACTTACCAAAGTTTAATCTTCAGGCTGATGGTGTCAGGAACTCCTGTGCTGATATCTGACACTCAGCAGCTCTCACCAGCTTGGTTCAACTTGTCTCCCATTCCGCTGGTTCTGCCCGCCGCTCTCAGGCTTCTTGGATCCCCTCTGCTCCACTGCACTGACTGCACTGTGCTGTGTGCTGGGGACTCACCCCCGTGGAACAGATCCTTCCCTTGGACCTTCCAGGCTAACCTGGGCTGCGAATCCATCACAGTCTATCTCCCACTGGATTCTGCACCTCCAAAATTTGATCAGATTCTCCTTTCAGAGGTATCCAAAGGAGTTTGTCCAGGAGCTTAGGTGAGTCGTTGCTCTCACTCCACCATCTTGGCTCCCCGCCCCTGCTATAAATATTTTTATACTTATTGTACCCTTTCCCATTTTCATGATCTCTTGGGGATGTAAAGGAATTGTATTGGGAGATGTGAAAAGGAGGACACAAAAAAAAATTAATTGGATCTCAAGAAGAGGCGCAAAAATATATTACAGTAGAGGAAAAGAGGAGAGGGAGATGAGTATTGTTTGAGAGGTACTGTCTTCTGATTGGATTCAAGGGGGGGACAAAAAACTTAGTTAAATATAGAAATACAACTGTCTCTATAGACGATTGGAAGGGAAGAGGGAAAGCAAACAGAGGGGAATCTTTCCCATTTTTATGATCTCTTGGAGATACAGTCCTAGAAGTGGTATTGCTGGGTCAATGGGTATACACATTTTGTAGCCCTTTGGGCATAGTTCCAAATAGCTCTCCAGAATGGTTGGATCAGCTCACAGATCCACCAACAATGAATTAGTGTTCCAACTCTCCCACATCTCCTCCAACATTTATCATCATCCAGTTTTGTCATGTTAACCAATCTTATAGGTGTGATGTGGTATCTCAGAGTTGTTTTGATTTGTACCTCTCTAATCAATAGTGATTTAGAGCATTTTTTCATATGACTATAGATAGCTTTAATTTCTTCTTCTGAAAACTGCCTGTTCATATCCTTTGACCATTTGTCAGCTGGGGAATGATTTGTATTTTTGTACATTTAACTCAGTTCTCTCTATATTTTTGAAATGAAAACACCACAGAAACCAGCTGCAAAAATTATTTTCCAGTTTTCCTCTTCCCTCCTAATCTTGGTTGCATTGGGTTTGGTTGTGCAAAAACTTTTCTATTTAATGTAATCAAAATTATCCATTTTGCACTTCATAATGTTTTCTATCTCTTGTTTAGTCAAAAATTCTTCCTTTCTCCATAAAACTGATAAATACACTATTCCAGACTCCAAAGATTTATTTATAGTATCAGTGTTTATACCCAGATCCTGCACCCATTTGGACTTTATTCTTGTGGACAGTGTCAGGCATTGGTGTAGGCCTTGTTTCTGCAACACTGTTATTCAGATTTCCCTGCAATTTTTATTGAACAGTGATTTCTTATTTCTGAAGCTGGAATCCTTGGGTTTATCAAACAGTAGATTGCGATATACGTTGACAGTTGTGTCTTGAACACCTAACCTATTCCACTGATCTACCCTTCTGTTTCTTAGCCAGTTCAAGTATTTTTGATAATTTGTTGCTTTGTAATACAATTTGAGATCGGGTAGGGCTAGACCACCTTCCCTAACATTTCTTTTCATTAGTTCCCTTGATATTCTGGTCCTTTAGTTCTTCCAGATGAATTTTGATATTATTTTTTTCTAACTCTACAAAATAATTATCTGCTAGTTTGACTGGTATGGCACTGAATAAATAAATTAATTTAGGTAGAACTGTCATTTTTATTATGTTGGCTTGTCACACCCATGAGCACCAGATATTTTTCAACCTACTTAGATTTGTCTTTATTTGTGCAAAAACTGTTTTGTAATTGCATTCATATAGCCCCTAAGTTTGTTTTGGCAGATAGACTCCCAAATATTTTATAGTGTCTACCCTAGCTTTAAATAGGATTTATCTTTCCCTCTCTTGCTTTTGGGTTTTGTAAATAACATGAGGAAATATAGAAGATTTATGTGGGTTTATTTTGTAACCTGTAACTTTGCCAAAGTTGTTTATTATTTCATTCTTGGATTCTCTCAGTATATCATCATATCATCTGGAAAGAGGGATAACAATTTCTTCTTTGCATATTCTAATTCCTTCAATTTCTTTTTCTTCTCTTATTGCTACAGCTAGCATTTCTAGAAACAAATTGAATAAGAGTGTTGATAATGGATATCCTTGCTTTACCCCTCCTCTTAATGGAAATGCATCTAGCTTATCCCCATTACATATAATGCTTGCTGAAGGTTTTACATAGACACTGTTTATTACTTTATGGAACGTCCCATTTATTCTTATGTTCTCAATTGTTTTCAATAGGAATGAGTGTTATATTTTTGTCAAAAGCTTTTTCTGCATTTGTTAAGATAATCATGTGGTTCCTCTTAGATTTGTTGTTGACATCATCACCAATGTTAATAGTTTTCCTAATATTGAAGCAGCCCTGCATTCCTGGTATAAATCCTACCTGATCAGTAGGACATAATGTATTATTCTCATAAGTTGCTGTGTTCTTTTATGCTAAAATCTTATTTAAAATTTTTACATCTACATCCATTAGAGAAATTGGTTTATAAATTTCTTTTTCTGTTTTGGCTCTTCCTAGTATAGGTACCAAAATTATATTTGTATCATAAAAAGAATTTTGGAGGAATCTTTCTTCCCCAATTTTCCCAAACAGTCTATATAGTGTTGGAATTAACAGTTCTAAAAATGTTAGGACAGAGCCTAAAATAAGACAGAGCCAAGATGGCAGAGTAGAAAGATGGACATGTAGAAGCTCCCCCACATAGCCCAAAAATACCTAGAAAAAATAACTCTACACAAATTCTAGAGGATCAGAAGCTATAAAACTATAGAGTGGAAGAGATTATCAGTCCAAGAGAGCCTGGAAGGACAAAAGGAAAGGTCTATCACACTGGGCACTGTGAGGAAAGCCATCTAGTGTGGGCTGCATGGGGCAGCAGGGAAAGGATCTGGAGAAGGATTCAGGGAGCCACTGGCAACAACAGTTCCCACATTTCTCAACCCACAAACTTCACAGACAGTTTTAAAGGGTAATGAGAAAGCTCCTTCACCCAGAAGAAAGGAATGTGGTCTGGACTGCTGGCAGCAGCCACTGCAGTAGCAACGTCCATTTTTGGAGCCCTTAGCATAAAGCCCCTGGGGAATTTAAGTAGCTGATCTGAATCTCATCAGTGAGCATGGCCCTCAGGTGAGGAGGGTCTCTGGTGTGGTGGAGCTTGAGGTGCTTTTGGAGAGGGAATTATAGTACTTACAGATTCTGGGGAGAAAAGTTTTGGGTTGCTCCCAGACCAGTGTGCAGACCAAGAGTGAAGAAAGCCCCTCTCCTGTGATCATGCCACCTCAGGGGAACTGAGAACTTAGAGGTTCCTAGAGTATACCCTTCATTTGACAAAGGACTCACAAGTCAAATAACTGACTGGGAAAATGCCCCAAAATAGGGAAAAAGCAAGACGATAGAAGGTTACTTTCTTGGGGAACAGGTATTTTCTTCCACGCTTTCAAGTGAGGAAGAAGAATGCATACCATCAGAGGAAGTCAAGGATTCCAAAACCTCCAAAATAAATATGAAATGGCCGCAGGCAATGCAAGAGCTCAAAAAGGATTCTGAATATCAAGGAAGAGAGATGTAAGAAAAATTGGGAAGAGAAATGATAGTGATGCAAGAAAATCATGAAAAGAGAGTCAAAAGATTGCTAAAGGAGAGCCAAAAATGCTGAAAAAAATAATACATTTTAAAATAGGATAACTCAATTGGCAAAAGAGGAGCAAAAAGACAATGAGGAGAAGAATGCTTTAAAAAGCAGAACTAGTCAAATGGAAAAGGACCTTCAAAAGCTCACTGAAGAAAATAGTTTTTTTAAAAATTAGACTGGAACAAATGGAAGCTTAATGACTTCATGAGAAACCAAGAAATTACAAAACAAACCCAAAGAATGAAAAAATAGAAGTTAATGTGAAATATCTCAGTACAAAAACAACTGACCTGGAAAATAGATTCAGGAGAGACAATTTTAAAATTTTGTGACTCCTTGAAAGCCATGATCAAAAAACAAAATTCAATTTGGTATGAAAATCTACCTTACACTATAGTAAATTGGGGGGGGGGGAGGGACAAATGGAGTGGGGGTGATGATAGAAGGTAGAGCATGTGGGAGGAGGGAGTAATTAAAAGTAAACCCTTTTGTGGTCAAAAGAGAGAAGAGTTTAAATGAGGTCTAGAATAATATGGAGGGAAATATAATTAGTCTTACACAACAAAATTATTTTGGAAGTCTTTTGCCAAACTACACATACATAGCATATATTGAATTGTGTGCCTTCTCTGTGGGGATGGATGGGGAAGGTGGAAGGGAGAGAAGTTAGAACTGAAAGTTTTAGGAGTAAATGTTAAGAATTGTTTTTGCATACAACTGGGAAATAAGAAATACAGGTAATGGGGTATAGAAATCTGTCTTGCCCTACAAGAAAAGAGAGAAGATATGCGTAAACGAAGGGAGAGTTATGATAGAACGGAAGGCATATTGAGGGAAGGGGTAATCAGAATGCAAGATGTTATGAGGCTGGGGAGGGGAGAGATGGGGAGAAAATTTCAAACTCAAAATTTCATGGAAATAACTGTTGAAAACTAAGAATAAATAAAAGGTATCTCCCCTCAAAAATTTTTTTAAAAAATCAGGGTTTTATAGAATTCACTTGTGAATCCATCCAGCCCTGGGAATTTGTTCCTAGGGAGTTTGTTGATGGCTTCTTCAATTTCTTTTTCTGACATTGGGTTAATTAAGTATTCCACTTCCTCTTCTGCTAATCTTGGCAATTTATGTCTTTTAAAATAATTATCCATCTCATTTAGATTGTAGAATTTATGGGCATACAGTTGGGCAAAGTAATTTCTTGTTATAGTTTTAATTTCCTCTTCACTGTAGGTGAGTTCACTCTTTACATTTTTGATATTGGTAATTTGGTTTTCTTCTTTCTTCTTTTCAATCACATTGACCAAAGGTTTATCAATTTTGTTGGTTTTTCATGAAACCAACCCTTAGTTTTATTTATTTATCCAATAGTTTTCTTAATTTCAGTTTAATTAATCTCTCCATTGGTTTTCAGCATTTCTAATTTGGTATTTACTTGGGGATTTTAAATTGATTCTATTTCTAGCTTTTTCAGCTGCATGCACATTTCATTGATATTTTTTCTCTATTTTATTCATGTAGGCTTTCAAAGATGCAAAACTTCCCTTAAGAAATGCTTTTGGAGTATCCCATTAGATTGGGTAGGTTGTCTCATTATTGTCATTCTCTTGAATGAAGTGGTTGATTGTTTCTATGATTTGCTGTTTAACCTACTCATTTAGGATTAGATTGTGTGGTTTCCAATTGGTTTTTAGTTTATGTTTCCATGGCTTTTGATTACATATAAGTTTTATTGCATTGTGATCTGAGAAGGATACATTGATTATCTGTTTTTCTCTACTGGAATGTGAAGTTTTTATGGCCTCGTACATGGTCAGTTTTTGTATATGTGCCATATACTACTGAGACAAAGGTATATTTCTTTCTATCCCCATTCAGTTTTCTCTAGAGATCTATCATATCTATGTTATCAAGAGTTCTGTTCACCTCTTTAACGTCTTTCTTTTTTAATTTGAGTTTAGATTTATCAAGTTCAGAGAGAAGGAGATTGAGGTCCCTTACCAGTATAGTTTAGCTGTCTATTTCTTCCAGTAACTCCTTTAAATTCTCTAAGAATTTGAATGCTGTACTATTTGGAGCATATATGTTTAGTAATGATATTGTTTCATTGTCTAAGGTGCCTTTCAGCAGGGTATGGTTTCCTTCCTTATCTCTTTTCAATAGATCTATTTCTGCTTTTGCTTTGTGTGAGACTAGGATTGCTACCCCTGATTTTTTACATCAGATGAAGCATAACATATTCTGCTTCAACCTTTTACCTTTACCCTGTGTATCCCGTCCTTTCAAATGTGTTTCTTATAAACAACATATTGTTGGATTATGGTTTTTAATTTATTCTGCTCTCCATCTCCATTTTATCTCCCATTCACATTCACAGTTGTGATTACTATCTGTGTCTTTCCCTCCATCCCCTTTCCCCTTGTTTATGCTCTTAGTTCTCCCTTCTCCCTTCCTCTCCACAGTGGAGTTTTAATTTTTGACCATTGCCTCCCTCAGTCTTCACTCCCTTCTTTCAGCCCTCCTTCCTCTTAATCCCTTTTTCCCTTACTATTTCTTCCCTCCCTTTTAGCCGCTCCCATTTCTTTCCCCCTTTCCCTTCTACTGCCTTTAGAGCTAATTGTATTTCTATACTAAATTTGAGTTTTTGTACCCTCCGTGAATCCAGTCAGATGAGAGTACCTCTCAAACAATGCTAATCTCCTTCCCCCTTTCCCTCTACTTTAATGAATTTCTGTGCCTCTTTCTGTGATGAAATTTATTTTTTCCAGCCTTTTCCTTTTCACCTCTCCCATTACAATCCCTTCTCACCCTTAAATCACATTTGTTTTCATTACATCATGTAATTTATACCCACTTTATATCCTTTTTACATTTCATCAGAAGTGTAGAATTCTCAAGATTCACAAGTGTCATCTTCCCTTATAGGGATGTAAACAGTTTTCTCATATTGTGTAACAAGTTTGGTTTTTTTCCCATTTACATTTTTATGCTTCTCTTGAGACCTGTTTTTGAAAGTCAAATTTTGCATTGCATTCTGTCCTTTTCATTGGGAATGTCTGGAAATCACTTATGTCATTGAATGCCCATTTCCTTGTCTGAAGTATTAAGCCTAAATTTGCTGGGTAATTAATTTTTAGTTGTAGTCCCAGCTCCTTTGCCTTATGGAATATCATATTCCACTTCTTCCAGTTTTTTCAATGTAGAAGCTGCAAGATTTTGTGTGATCCTGACTGTAGTTCCTTGATCCTTGAATGTTTTCTTTCTGTCTTCCTGCAGTATTTTCTCCTTCACTTGATAGTTCTGGAATTAGCAGTGATATTCCTTGGTGTTTTTAGTGTGAGGTGCTTTTCAGGAGGTGAACGGTGAATTCTTTCGATGACTATTTTGCCCTTTGGGTCTAAGACTTCTGGCCAATTTTCTTTCCTGATTTCTTGAATGGTATTGCCCAGGCTCTTTTTTTCATCATGACTTTCTGGTAGATCAATAATCCTTAGATTTTTGTCTCCTGGATCTATTTTCCAGTTAGATATTTTACATTTTTTTTTCTAATTTTTCATTCTTTATATTCTGTTTAACTGATTCTTGATGTCTCATGGATTCATGAGCTTCTGCTTTTCAGATTCTATTTTTTAACAAATTGCTTTCTTCAATTAACTTTTTCATCTCCTTTTCCATCTGCCAATTGCTCTTTTTAAGGAGTTATTTTCACCAGTTAAGCTTTGTACTTCCTTTTTCATTTGTCTAATTGTATTTTAAAATTTTTCTGTGATATATTTTTTCATATTTTTAAAGTCACTGTTAATTTTTTCTTCTATTTCACTAATTTGGGTTTTACAATCCTTCCTCAGCTCTTCCATGAAGGCTCTTTGTGCTTCAAACCAGTTCATATTCCCTTCTGAAGTTTCAGATGGGAGTACAGTCTCAGTGCTGACCTCTTTGGTATTTGTATTTTGGTTCTTTTCCCCATAGAAAGATTTTATGGTCTTTTATTTTGGGCTTTACTTCTTACTCATGATAATAACCCTTTGTCTGTCTTTTAAAGTAGATCTGTAGCACAGGGAGCTCTGTCCCATAGTTCTTGCACCTAAAACTTGAGGCTTTGTCTATTGTGGTCTGTGGTTCTTTCTGCAAGAAACTAATATGCTGCAGCTTACCTGGTCCTGAGCTGGCTGTTGTTTCAAAGCAAAGATTAGGTGAGGTCTTGTTGGGTTTTCTCCCACAGTTACCCTCGACCTAGCTCATTAATTATGGGGGAGCAGTAGTCTGGACACTGGAGGTCTCCTCTGTTAAGTTAGACTGTAGGAAAGCTTAGCTGTCTGCACTAGTGTCTTTCCAATCCTCCTGAGGTCCTGGTGTTGCCAGTTGCTGGTTTCATCCCCCTGGAGCTCAGGATCTTCTCCCGGTTTGTTGAGGTGGGACTGTCTGGGACAGCCCTGATCATGCCCTGGTTACCTTAAACCACAGCAAGAGGAACCCTCTTTAACGATGTTTCTAGCCTCGTGGACTAAGGGTCTGTTTGCACCTTCTGCTGCTCCCACTGTTCCAGTGTTTTTCACAGGGAAATATTCTCTGGGCTCATCAAGGTCAACAGGGGCAGGGAGACAGCAATTGCTTATCACTCTGCCATATTGGCTTCCAGAACTGGACTGATTTAAAAATTGTTGAACTACTTAAAGCCATGTTAGAAAAAAGAGCCTAGGCATTCTGTTTCAATAAATTGTAAAGTAAAACCTAGAATCTAAGAGTAAAATAGAAATTGAAAGAATAATACTCAAGAGTACCATCAAAAGGTAAACATGAAAGAGAAATTCTAAGAGTCTTAGTAAGTTTATACCAGTTACATTCCTATATGTCTACAATGACAGAGGGATCAGGAAGAAGTTTATTATGATGGGGTGATATTAAAAAATGAATGGAGAAGAAAGAACAATATACTGAAAGAAGTGGGAAAGGAGAGAAAAATAGAGAAAATACATTTGACATTAAAGACACACGAAAGGGAGGTATTTTACAATGGAGTGGGAAATGGCAGGGTGGGCATGCAAAGCTTGAATCTCACTCTCATATAAATTAATTTGTTCAAAGAAGAAGAAATTTCATATATGGATATGAATGTATGTGTATGTGTGTGTAGGCACACACACATATCTGTGTATATTTATATACACACATATATGTTATGTGAATATTTATATGTATGTATCTCTGTAGTGCCTACAGAGACATACACATTCAATTGAGCATAAAATCTATCTTACCTAACAGGGAAGTAGGAGATAGAGAGCATAAGAGAAAGAATGGGGAGTGACAAAAGAGAGGGCAGGTAAAAAAAAAAAAAGGTGGCTGGAAGCAACACATACATTAGAGGAAAGAGAAAGAGAGAGAGAAAAAGAGAGAGAGAGAGAGAGAGAGACAGAGAGAGACAGAGACAGAGACAGAGACAGAGACAGAGAGACAGACAGAGAGACAGAGAGACAGAGACAGAGATAGAGACAGACAGAGACAGACAGAGACAGACAGAGACAGAGAGAGAGGATAAAAAGAAAGAAACAGAGGGAAATGTATGGTTAGTAATTATAACTGTTAATGGAATGAATTCACCTAAAAAATGGAAGCCTCTAACAGAACGGGAAACAAAAAATGCAATCCAACAAAATGCTATTGTCAAGAAACATACTTGAAACAGAGAGAGATAAAGTTAAAATAAGAGGCTGTAGCAGAATGTATTATGCTTCAGCGAAAGTAAAAAAAAAAAAAGCCAGGGGTGACAATCATGATCTCAGATGAAACAAAATTAGAAACAGACCTTATTAAAAATGATAAGCAGGGAAAATACAACTTGCTAAAAGACATCTTAGAAAGGGAAATAATGTCAATCTTAAACGACAAATTATAGATATCTATCTATAGGTCTATGTATGCATACATAGGCATTAAGATATATATTAAGATGAATAGATAGACATGCAAAAAATGGCAAAGCACACAAATTCTTAAACATAGATGCACCAAAAAGAATAGTATTATAATACTTAAAAGAAAAATTCAGTGAGTTGGAGGAGGAAATAGTAAAAATACATTAGTGGGGGAGCCCATTTTTCCTGTCTCACAGCTGCATAAATCTAATTATAAAATAAAAGATAAAGTAGTGAAGGAGATGAATTGAATTTTTAACAATTAGATGTAATGGATCTCTGCAGAAAGCTAAATGGAAATAGAAATGAGTATACCATTTTCTCAGCCATCCATAGAACCTCAGAACACGATCATGTATTGGGGCATAAAAATCTTACAAATCCAGAAAATCAGATATTAAATACTTTTTCAGATTGTAATGCAATAAAAATTTTATTCAGTCAAGAACTCTGTAAATATAGATTAAAAATGGATTTGAGGAGCTAGGGACAAGGTGACTTAGTATAGGCAGCAACTCAGTTGAACTTTCCTAATATTCCCCTACAAAAAATTTTAAAATAACTTCTCAGATAAAATTTTGGAGTGGCAGAGGCAACAAAACTTCAGAAAGAGAAGTTTTTCAAATCTATGACAACTTCGGAAGTTGGAAGGAGAAATTTCTAACACTACGTTGAGCACTGTCCCAGACCAACACAACAAAGCCAGTGGTATGCCTTGGAGGCATCTGAGACAGTGGCAGCAACAGTAGCAGGAGCAGGAGCAGCAGCTTTGTGTTCTCAGCCCAGAGACAGTAAGAAGGTCAGATTGGTCAGAAAGTGATTATAGGGCATTCTGTGCTGGCACTGAGTGCAACTAGTATTGATTGGAATATCTATTGCCCATAAGCAGTTATGAGTTTCAGTTACAGGGAAGCAAGCACTCTTGTCCTTGATGAAAACAACAAAGTCTCAAAAATGCGTAACAGGAGCTCTGTCAAAAAGTCTAAAACAAGTCCAGGTAGATGGAAATATTCCTCTGAAAGAGCTGTTTGATTTTAAGTGACTTGTTGTTGTAGATATATTTCTCCATTAGCTAACTGGACCATGACATCAGGAAAATATCATAACATACAGCTGATTTGGATTTGAGGGAGAGAGGGAAGGCTGTGCAAGGTTACCAGTCTTGCTTTCTCCTCCAGAGCCATCTGGGTCCAGTGGCCTGATATTCTTCAGGAGTACTGAAGATGGCCCAGGATGTGATGGGAGACCCTGGCCCTTTTTAGGCTATCACTTGAGGTAATATGCATTCAGTGAATAGGCCTCTTAAAGAAGTGGGTCAGGGGATAACCCCTTTAATTAAAAAAAAAAAGCAAAACTGGGTGAAGACCCTCAGGGTTGCTGGCCAAAAGAGAAACATTTTATCCTCAGTCCACCATGGTCATCTCTACACTATTTTGAATCTAGGAAACAATCAAGTAAAAGTGCTCAGTGAGACCTGTATATGTGCATTTCTTTTTTGATTCATTTGAGTATGTCTTCAGTAGGAAGAGGATTTTTAGTATCCACGTAAACTTGGCTAACTGCAGGAAACAGAGATGTTAGGTAATTTAGTTCAATAAACATTTATTTAGTAATACTATACAAGATTCAGGGAAATGCATTCTTTTAACTTCCAGTCCAAGGGGAATGTTGAGACCAGAGATATCAGTAATACAAAATGTTATATGACAAATTCATCAGAAGAGTGTAAAAATAGAGTCCTATGCAGAATTTGGCATTGAAAGTCATTTTACACAGGTGGAGGGGAAGAGAAGGATTAGGGAAATGACAAAAAGAAAGTTTTGTGCAGGGAGTGATAATTATGTTTTGTTTTGTTTTGTTTTTTAAAGGAAACATGGTTTTAATAGTCCAAGAATGGGTGGGAGAGCCTTGCAAGAAAAGGGAAAATGCCTAATGACAAAAATCTTCAGGCCAGGTTGGGGTAGTAATTGTAGTGGGAATCACTAATCTAGTTTGACTGAATCATACAGTATAGAAAAAGGAAAATAAATGTGAAATTATATGAAAAGATAGGGTAGGGTCACATTGAAGCCAGCAATGCCAGAGAAAGAATTTTAAACTTTGCAGAGGAGAAAACAGGGAGACGCTGACTTTCTTCTTTTTTTTTTAACTGACCCATTTGGCATATTTATACATAAGGGAGATTATTCTGCCAAGGAAATAAAGTGGGGTGAAAAAGGGAGAACTGTGTAGATTTCTAAACATGATAGCATAATATAGTCATGCAGCTCCGTGCTAGAGGGAATGACTATGGGACTAAAGAAGAGGGCATTTTTATAAACTATGATTAAAATATATATGGTGCAAATGTTCCTCACCTTTTTGAAGTCATGGACCACTTTGGCAGCCTAATGTACAGTGTCTGGCCCATACTAGGCATTTAATAAATATTTATTGACTGACTGGTTACTTGTATGGTCCCCTCTCCAATGTATTATTTTTAAATAGATAAAATAAAATGAACAGGATTACAAAAAAACCCAATTATATTGAAATATTGTTGTTTATCTATCCACATATATAAATACATAAGTACCTATACATATAATATGTATGTATATATGCATGGATATGCATATAGTATATATATGTATATACACATATATGCACACATATATGTGAATTCATAGACATATGTAATGCATATTCACACACGCATGAATTCATGCACATATGCATATATGATATATATGTAGATGTTTGTGTAGTTAGATGTACATTCTAAGTGGGCTTTTAACTGGGATGTAGGGGAAGTACACTGACTCTGGACAATGTTATTTTGTCATCTTACTAGTTGCAGTACCAAGATAGCTAGAAAATTAAATTCAGTTCAATAAACATTTCAAAGTGTCTATTATGTGCCAGGCACTTGTAAAAAATTGGAGGAACAAAAAAGAAAAAGTACAAACGTTATGACCCCAAGGAGCTAACAGTCTAATATGGGAAAATAAGACACAAAAGGAAACTAGAAAGCATATTTGGAAAGAAAAGGTAGCTATGATCTTCCCTACAGTTGAAACTCCACAGAAGTGAAGCTGCTGATAAAAAATGGTGAATTACCCGGATAGTTCCAAACCATTTTTAAATGTTGGCTTTGGGAATAGTATTTCTACCTTCCATCCTTCCAATCATAAAGGAGAGGTAACAGAAATCTGAGAAGGTACTAAGTATTAAAAACTGAGTCAATCTGCAGCATGATGAGATTTCAGGTAATGAATTTTTGTTTGGAGAGGCATGATAATCCATGGAATGGAAATAGAAAATTAACAGAAAGAGAGAGAGAGAGAGAGAGAGAGAGAGAGAGAGAGAGAGAGAGAGAGAGAGAGAGAGAGAGAGAGAGAGAGAGAGGGAGAGTTTAACAGGTACCAAATTGAAACAGATTTTTTTCCTGATTTCTAGAGCAAGAGTGTGAGTGAGGCATTTTGTGTAAAAGAAACTACCTTCCCACACCAAATAATAAGACAGAATATACAACAATTAAAAATCTTCTGGTGATAGGGAAGAATTTTAAATAATTCAGCATATTTTCTAGAAGAAAAAACCTAGAATTTAACTTTCAATTTTCAGTAACTAAAAGAAAGAAAGACACTGAGAGAGAGAGAGACAAAGACAGTGAAAGACTGAAAAATATCGAAATATGCATATATTTACATACAGTACACACATGCACATATCTACTTCAATATCAATATCTTATATTTAGCATCTACCTATCATATCTCTATCTGTCATCTATATCTCTCAGAAGACCTATTTTAAGTCACAAATTAATCATTGTTGCAAGAATATTGAACAAAGCTGTGAGGTGGATTGTGATGTCTATCAAGCAGTAGCTCCACTTTAATTCTCCTTTTATTCTTTCCCTCACTCTCTATAAATTTTATAGAAGACCAAAAATCTTTGCACACTAGGGAAGAAAATGAGAGTTAAGGTCAATGTAGTTTCTAAAGGATTTATTTGGCAGATTCTTTTCACCTCCCTTCCGTTTCTCCTTCTACCTCCAATGCAAGAATCTACTAAGAAAATTAAATGAAAGGTATGTGAGTCCTTCCAGCAAAAGGGAATATGATTAAAGATGGCCTAAAATCTCTTCATTGGTACTTCATAGGTATCATTTAGCAATCTATTTTTTCTTTGTTCCTAAAAAGCTTGGGTTCTAGAAACATTCTTGGAGAAGAAAACTATCACTACTAAGACTCTGAGATCCTACAGATCTCCCTTTCCTTAAAGGGAATAAATCAAATGAGGATATTCTAATCTGATGCCTAGTATGTAGAAGACCTGCATCCTTAACTGAGCTGCAGATTATGCCTTAAAAATAAATTAAAATAGAGAAGATACACTACAGTTTTCTCTTACAAGGAAGATGTAACCCCTAAATAAGGACTCCAAATGAAGATAGAACCAAAAAATGGAAAAGAGCCCTACAAGTATCAGTTGTAGAATCAAATCTAGAAAATTACCCAATGAAGATTCCATGTCACATGACAGCAGTAAAGAACAGACCTAGTGGGAGCAATATGATAACTTACCCAGAAAAAAAGATCTGTGACCCTGCAGTACTGGTGGCAAGAAATGTCCCTCTACTTGAATGCCTTGAAGAGGATGCCCCTATGTGCACACCTATTCACAATCAACCTTAGTAACACGTTTCTTACATGTGATTGTTTTTACTACTCATAGTGATTTTCTTTTTTTTTTCTTCTGGTACAAGAGGATAAAATTCAAATCTGGATTTAATGTCAAATTTTTATTAATAAAAAATTGTAAAAACAATAGAATAAAACAGGTCTGAAGATGTTTTAAGAGATCATTGAGCTGATTCCCTTGTTTGGGGGTATACTGTTTTATTTAATTTTGAATTATTATTTTTAATTCATTTTAAAAACCTTGAGTTCCAAATCTCTCCCTCCTGCCAGTCTCTCGACTACTTATTGAGAGTGCAAGTAATATAATACCTATTATGTGTGTGTGCATAGATGATAGGCAGATATAGATACAGATATAGATATAGATATGGATATAGATATGAAGTCATAAAAAAATTCAAGTTCAATTACAATCTCAAAAACTTTTTTAGGAGACTCCACAGCCTGTATAACAGATTCTGTTTTTTTCCCCCATAATTCCTTATTTGGAAGCCAAATCATTCATGACACAACATTAGTTGATTTCTTTTAGTTGTTTTTTCTTCATTGCAGATAGAAGACCACAGGCAGTTCATTTCATCATCTACGTGGTAATCATTGGGCTTTACAAATATTATCCCATTTGACTCCCACAAAAACTCAGTATTATTATCCCCATTGAGGAAACTGAGGCAATCAGAGGTTAAATGACTTGTTCAGAGTTCAATATCCAGTAAGTGACTAAGACTAGAGTTGAGTCCAGGTCCAGGGCTTTATTCCACTGGGCCACTTGGGCTGCATCATTTGCTAATTTTGTAATCTTGGATGATGTTCACCTCTCTGGGCTTGAGATTTCTCAGAGAAGAAATGAAGGTTTGGCATTAGATGATCTTCAAAATCCTCCACATTTCTTTCTTTCATTAATTAATTTTCTTTTTTTGGCTTTCAACATTCTCTTCCAAAAGATTTTGTGTTCCAAATTTTCTCCATATCTCTCCCCTAACCCCACCCTAAAACATCTTGCATTCTGATTACCCCTTCCCTCAATCTGCCCTCCCTTCTGTCACACCTACCCCCTTTCTCTTATCCCCTTCTCTATTTTCTTGTAGGGCAAAATAGATTTCTATATCCCATTGCCTGTATGTCTTGTTTCCCAGATGCGTGTAAAAACAATTTTTAACATTTGTTTTAAAATCTTTGAGTTCCACATTCTCTCCCTTCGTCCCTCCCCACCAAGCCCCTTGAGAAGGCAAACAATTTGATATAAAACACTTCCAAAACAGTTATGTTGTGAAAGACTAACCATATTTCTCTCCATCCTATCCCATCTCCCCAATTTATTCCATTCTTTCCTTTGATCCTGTCCCTATTCAAAAATGTTAGCTTCTAAATTGCTCTCTCCTCATTTTTCTTACCTTCTATCACCCCCTCCTTCATTCCCTTCTTCTCTACTTTCCTGTAGGGTAAGATCTGTTTTCATACCCAATTGAGTGTGTATGTTATTCCCTCCTTAAGTCAAATCTGATGGGAGTAAAGTTCTCTCATTTTTTCTCACCTTCCTCCTCTTTCCTTCCATTGTAAAAGGTTTTCTTGCTTGTTTTATGTGAGATAATTTAATCTATTCTCCCTCTACCTTTCTAATTACCCCAAGATATTCCACTATTACCACTTAATTTTATTTTTTAGATATAATCCTTTAATCTTCAACTTACCTTCTGCCCTCTGACTATATATGTATGTATGTATGTATGTATGTATATACCTACATGTACACACACATATATATCTATATATGTGTATATATACACACATATATCTCTATGCCCTCTATATACCCTCTGACTATATATACACACATATACACACATATATCTACATGTATGTATGCATATATACATACTTGTATGTATGCACATGTATCTGTGTGTATATATGTGCATACACATATACAAACATATATAGACATATACACACAGATATACACACAGATAAATAGACATATATAGAGATAGATATATACATACGTATGTATGTATGTATACCTATGTATATATGTATGTATCTGTGTGCATGTGTGTATATATACATACACACATATGTATGTACAGATATATCTACATGTATGTACTCACATACATGTATATCTATGTGTGTATCTATATGTATATATACATGAACACACACACACATATTCCCTCCAACTACCCTAATACTAAGAGAGGTCTAATGAGTTGCAAATATCTTCTGTTACATTGAATGTTCATTTTCCCCCTGAGGTATTATAATCATTTTGCTGGATAGGTGACTCTTGGTTTTAATCTTACCTCCTTTGACCTCTGGAATATCATATCTCAAGCCCTTTGGTCATTTTATGTAGAAGCTGCTGTCTGTTATCTTGATTGTGTTTCCACAATACTCAAACTGATTTTTCTGGTTGCTTGCAATATATTGTTCTTAACCTGGAAAGTCTGGAATTTTACTACAATGTTCCTAGGTATTTTTGTTTTTGGATCTTTTCAAGAGGGATCAGTGTATTGTTTTGATTTCTATTTTACCCTCTGGCTCTAGAATATCAGGGCACTTTTCCTTCATAATTTCTCGAAATGCTATGTCTCATTTCTTGTTTTTTGAATGTGGCCTTCAGGTAGTCCAATAATTTTGAAATGATCTCTTCTAGATCTATATTCCAGGTCAGTTGTTTTGTTGTTTTTTTTTTTTTCAGTGAGATATTTGACATTCATTTCTTATTTTTTTTATTCTTTTGGTTGTGTTTTATAATTTCTTATTTTTTTAATTAATTTTTAACATTTATTTTCACACAATTTTGGGTTACAAATTTTATCCCTTTTTAATCCCCTCCCCCCCCAAACCCGAGCTTTCTAATTGCCCCTGTGACCTATCTGCTCTCTCCTCTATCTTCCCTCCCTGCCCTTGTCTCCGTCTTCTCTTTTGTCCTGTAGGACCAGATAGCTTTCTTGACCTCTTAACCTGTATTTCTTGTTACCCAGTGGTAAGAACATTACATTTGGTCCTATCACTTTGAGTTCTAACCTCCTTAGCTCCCTCCCTCTCCACCCCTTCCCCTTGGAAGACAGGCAATTCAATATAGGCCATATCTGTTTAGTTTTGCAAATGATTTCCATACTAGTTGTGTTGTATAGGACTAATTATATTTCCCTCCATCCTATCCTGTCCCCCTTTACTTCTATTTTCTTATGGTCCTTTCCCTCCCCATGAGTGTCAACCTCGTATTTCATTCTCCTCCCCATGCCCTCCCCTCCATCCTCCCCCTCACCCTGCTTGTGCCCCTGTCCCCCACTCTCCTGTATTATGAGATAGGTTTTCCTATCAAAATGAGTGTGCATTATATTCTTTCCTTTAGTGGAATGTGATGAGAGTAGACCTCATGTTTTTCTCTTGCCTCCCCTCTTTTTCCCACCACTAATAAGTCTTTTGCTTGCCTCTTTTATGAGAGATAATTTGCCCCATATAACTTCTCCCTTTCTCCTCCCAATATTTCTCTCTCACTGCTTGATTTCATTTTTTTTTAAGATATGATCCCATCCTCTTCAATTCACTCTGTGCCCTTTGTCTCTATGTATGTGTGTGTGTGTGTGCATGTGTGTGTGTGTGTACTCCCACCCAGTGCCCAGATACTGAAATGTTTCAAGAGTTATAAATACTGTCTTTCCATGTAGGAATGTAAACAGTTCAACTTTAGGAAGTCTCTTATGATTTCTGATTGCTGTTCACCTTTTCATGGTTCTCTTCATTCTTGTGTTAGAAAGTCAAATTTTCTTTCCAGCTCTGGTCCTTTCATTAGGAAAATTTGAAAGTCTTCTATTTCATTGAAAGACCATTTTTTCTCCTGAAGTATTATACTCAGTTTTGCTGGGTAGGTGATTCTTGGCTTCAGTCCTAGTTCCTTTGACTTCTGGAATATCCTATTCCATTCCCTTCTAACCCTCAATGTAGAGGGTGCCAGATCTTGTGCTATCCTGATTGTATTTCCACAATACTTGAATTGTTGCTTTCTAGCTGCTTGCAATATTTTCTCTTTCACCTGGGAATTCTGGAATTTAGCCACAATGCTCCTAGGAGTTTCTCTTTTTGGATCTCTTTCATGTGGTGTTCTGTGGATTCCTTGAATATTTATTTTGCCTTCTGGTTCTAGAATCTCAGGGCAGTTTTCCTTGATAATTTCATGGAAGATGATGTCTAGGCTCTTCTTTTGATCATGGTTTTCAGGTAGTCCCAGAATTTTTACATTGTCTCTCCTGATTCTGTTTTCCAGGTCAGTTGTTTTTCCAATAAGATATTTCACATTATCTTCCATTTTTCGAATCTGCGCGGTATGTTCTGAGATATCTGTCTTTCTCAAAAAGTCCTTAGCGTCCATCCGTATCATTCCAGTTTTGAAAGATCTATTTTCTTCAGTGAGCTTTTGAATCTCCTTTTCCATTTGGTTAATTCTGCTTTTGAAAGCATTCTTCTCCTCATTGGCCCCTTGCACCTCCCTTGCCAGCTGAGTTAGGCTAGTTCTCAAGATGCCAATTTCTTCAAGATTTTTTTGGTTCTCTTTTAGCAGGGAGCTGATCTGCTTTTCATGCTTCTCCCTCATCCCTCTCATTTCCCTTCCCAGTCTTTCCTCCACCTCTCTAACTTGATTTTCAAAATTCCTCTTGAGCTCTTCCATGGCCCGAGCCCATTGGGTGGGCTGGGACACAGAATCCTCAATTTCTGTGTCTTTGCCTGATGGCAAGCATTGTTCCTCCCCATCAGAAAGGGAGGGAGGAAGTGTCTTTTCTCCGATAAAATACCCTTCAATAGTTTTATTTCTTTTCCCTTTTCTTGGCATTTTTTCCAACCAGTGGCCTCACCTCTGAATGTTCTCCTCACACCCACCTCCTCCTGGTCCTCCCAGCCAGCGTTTGGGGACTGATATTCAAATGCTGCTTCCCGCCTTACGATTTTTGGTGGTGGCAGGGCTGCTATTCAGTCTGAGAATTAAATTCAGGTGGTCAAGGGCAGGGCCGCCTCTCAGGCATAGTTCCCTCTGGGGGTTTATGCACAGACCTTCCACAATGGATCCAGGCTCCTGCCCATTTGGGGGGCCCCCGTCCGCAGCCGCCTCTCAACCCCACCTCCCGGGGGGGCCCGAGCCTTGGGGGCACCCCACTCCCCTCTCAACCCGCCAAAGAGACTCTCTCACCCACCCCATCAGTCACCTGTTGGTGGGGGGGCCCGTGCCCCCACTGAAGATCCCGCCTCCAGAACCCTCTCAGATCTGTGCCTCTCGGAGCCGTGGCCTTCACCGCCGCCCCGCCGCCGCAGGTGTGGGCTGGGCTCCGCGTCTGCAGTGCGAGGGACCTTTTGCGAGAGGTTTGCAGGTCCCTCTGTGGGTGGGGGGACCCGCGTGGCCACTGGAGATCCCGTCCCCGTAGCCCTCTCGTATCTCCTCCCCTCAATGTCGCGGCCGCGGCAAGGCTGCACTCCGCTCCCCATCCCAGCGCCCAGTCTGAGGCGCGAAGGACCCTCCGTGAGAGGTCTGCAGGTCTCTCCGGAGCAGGAATCTCCCTCGCTCCAATACTCCGTGGTCTCTGGGTGCAGAATTTGCCCTGGCTTGGTCCCCTCTAGCCGTTCTGTGGTTTTTGTGTTGGGAGCTATGTGTATGTGCGTCCTTCTACTTCACCATCTTGGCTCCGCCCTATAATTTCTTATTTTCTCATAACATCATTAGCTTCCATTTCAGCCATACTAATTTTTTAATGATTTATTTCCTTCAGTGAGCTTTTGAATCTCCTTTTCTATTTGGCCAATTCTGCTTTTTAAGGCATTCTTCTCCTTATTAGCTTTTTGGACCTCGTTTGCCATTTGGGTTAGTCTATTTTTTTAAGGAGTTATTTTCTTTACCATTTTGGAGGTCTCCTTCAGCAAGCCTTTGACTTGTTTTTTCATGATTTTCTTCCATCACTCTCTTTTCTCTTCCCAATTTTTTCTGTACTTTTTTTTTACTTGACTTTCAAAGTCCTTTTTGAGCTCTTCCATGGCCTGTGGCAATTCATATTTTTCTCAGAGGCGTTGGATCCTGTCTTCTTTTCATTTTATATTTTGTTCCTCCTTGAAAACAAAGTAAAATTCTGTTTTCTTTCTTTGTTTGTTTTCTGCTGTTTGGTCATTTTCACAACAAATTACATGACTTTTTAGCTCTTTGTCAAGGTAAGACTGCTTCCAGTGCAAGGTGAGGGAGGTACAGTGGTGTAATATAGCATGCCTCAGGGGTTTTGTGCAACTGTTTTCAGAGATACTTCTATAGACCTGTAAATTTTCTGCTTTTTCTAGGTCCTTAACTTTGACCTTTTGACTGAATCTAAATTTAATTTATTTTGGAAAATTTGGATTCAGAAAAAAGATCAAACTTATGTATGTAGATAATTACATGCAGTCATCCCTCATTTAAGATTTTTCAGTAGACGTGAAATCAAAGAGTAACTTTAAAGTGGGATACCTATTTTTGTGGCTTTTAAATATGAGGGAGGTGCCCCAGCTACTATATAAACACAAAACACATGATAAGATTGTTGTCTTTTTATTCATTTCAATGCTTTACCAAAGCAAGGTCATATTTTAATAAATAAGTTTGTTCTCTGCTGTACTACATAATTCAAGCCAAACTTTCTTAATGTGCCTTATAACATATAAATGCTACCTTTCTAAACGAGGGGGAATTTCCTGGAAGGTAATGCAATGAGGAATATGAGGACTGAAAAACGATATTGGTCTCTGAGAATATCAGTGAGGATAATGATGTATCCTGACCATAAGGCAACTTAAAAGGCTAATGATTCATTCAGAAAGGAATGAAACATATAAATGACTATTTTTCCAGCAGCTATTATATGCTAGGCACTGTGAGGGATGCAAAGATTTTGTGCCCTTCAAGAATTTATAATCTGGGGAAGAGATAAGGCATGTGCATAAATAAGGACAATGTGGCAAAAGATAATAACTTACTGACACAGATGATAAGTGTTATTGGCCTTATGGAAGTATAAGCATTTGAGTTGACCCTTGAAGGCTGTATATGGTTTTGATGGGCAGTGAAAAGTGATGAAGAACATTAAAGAAAGAATAAAATAAGCAAAGCAGTGGAGGCAAATATAAAGAATATCTAGAGAATGGCTTTTGGTTGCTAAAAAAAAATTTGATTGGAGTGGAGGTTTTTTGGTAGACAAAACTAGAAAGGGGAAAAGAGGTCAGACCACTGAGCTTTGAATGCCACATTAAAGAGTGTTTTTGGATGATCTCTTGAATTTTTTTTTCTTTTATTCTGGTCCTTGGATATTTTCAGGGACCAGTCAAGTATTCATTATGAACCTGCTTATTATATATATGTATATATATATATACACACACACATACACATACATACATACACATATATGTATACATACATATATATGTATATACATAAATGCATATATATAACTATAAATTATTCTTTCATTGAAATTCAGAATCCATTAGTCTTACTAGAGATGCTAAACAAATATCGACAGCTTTTTTTTCCAAAAGCAAAAGCAGAACATAAGATAATCAAGACAAAACTACTCACTGCAACAGGTCCAGAGCATACTAGACCATTTCTTTCTTTTTTGTCTTTTTACTTTTTTTTCTTTACACTCAAAAGTAAAATCATCCCCCTTGAGAAAAAAAGGAAAGAAAAAAAGAATCAATCTGTTTTAAGACTTTACTGTGGCCTTTCATTTCTAAAGAAAACACATAAACATAACCAAAAAGAAAAGCCACTTGGAGATTTTTAGAAATGATTAACATAAAATGCTATGCTCATTCAAATTCAACTACTGAATAGTTACTTCGAATATTCAAAAATGCAGCTGTCATTTCTGGAGGAAAGAGGGGAAGAAAAGAAAAAGGGGAAAGTCAGTATTCAGAGAAACACTGATTGCATATTGATAATTCCAATCAATATAATATGATTACGAAAATGAATATATATGAGGAGACAAAAGAAAAATTTACTTGGTAATTCCAGTGTTCATAATGAATAGCTAAAATGTTTGGAAGGAAGAAAAAAAGTGTGTTCTATGGCTTTTTGAAACTGAAATTCAGTCAAGTCCCACTAATTCAATTTCATCTTTCTGAAATGCTCATATTTATCTCCTTCAATAGATAAGTAGCTGATTTTAAATGTATCTGAAATGTTAATGTAAATTTGCAGGTGAGTGTAATCAACAGAAACCCTTGATTTCAATATTATAATTCTGTTTCAGAAATTCTTTCCTTTTCTCTCTTCCTAGGTAGTAGTCAGACCTTGAATACTGAAAAAAAATACAATATTTATTTACAGTATGATATACATACACTATACAAGTACTATATACATCCAGGACTATATCCTTGCGCAAGCAATAATGAGATATAGTGGAAAGAGGAGGCAAAAGAGGGATGACAAAAGCAGTTGTGGCTAAAGTCAGTAGTATGACTGTGATCTTAAACTTCAACTTTAAGCTTAAACATTTAATATTTTAGAAGGCAATCTATATATTCTTTCAATCTTGGTTTAGGCACAACACAGACATTTGGTATGGTTTTTTGGTTTTATTTCTTTCATTATGACACTTTTTTCTGTTCATCTGGAAGACCTATAATTCTTAAGTCATCTCCACAAATACTGCATCAGCGATCAATATTTGTGTTTGTATATTATATATATATATATATGTATATATGTACATGTATATGTATATGTATATATATATATATATATATATATATATATATATATATATATATATATATATGTGGGTGTGGTTGGGTGTCTATAAATCATGTTTTTTAACATTATTGCTTCTTCTGTGTCTTCTTCCAGATGGTCCTTAACTTCTGTGTATTTGTGTTCCCAATCAGCTGTTCTCACTTTCGTTTCTTTGGTCAGATGTTGACATAGCAGTTTCAAGTTTGTCTATTCTGTCCACTATTTATGCTAGGCAGGCCTTAAATTCTGCTTTCATAATTCTTATTTTTCTCTTAAACCATTCAGAGTCATCTCCTGTGTTATCATGGTCTCTTTGGAAAGCACAAGGTCTTTGGTCTCATTTAATGCTTACATGTTTTCCTTTGTCTTTCAGTAGTTATAAATAACCAAAATCCTTTAACATATCTGGAGATCATATTCCCTTCTGTTATCAATATTTCTCCTGCTAGCCTACTATTTGGTAATTTAAGGTTTTTTTCCCCCTTTATCACTCACTTTTTGACTCCTCTTTATCTGAGGTTTTATGGTTGCTAGATCTCAATGCTGTCTCAGCCCCCATGGACAGTGGACTATTCACATTTCACTAGCCTTGAACTATGGCACAAGTGACTGGTGGAAGAGGGTAGAACTAGACATATCTAGATGCCAATCACTTTTGTTTTAAGTCTGGTGGAAACACACTTACTGACATCCTGATCCCCCTCAGTTTTCTGGCTTAGTCCTGCAGTAGAGAGCCCTGTCAAACTGCTACTACATGGTAGCTAGCTGAGGGCTGTGGAATAGCATTGAGTTCTGTTAAAAATTCAGAGGTCAATTTGTGCAACCCTGAAAGAATTTGATGACTGGTGATAAAGGGGGTGAGTGAGTATGTTAGGTATTAGATATTAACACTCCTTTTTGTTAAGCTGGTTATCATCTCTTTGGATTTCTTGGTGTATTGTGCCATAAAAATAGGTGAAATTGCTTTGTTTCTCGTTTATAATTTTTTTAGAGTTTGTAAGGTTTGGAGAAAGTGTCTACTCCCCCACCTTATTGGTTCTATGACCTGAAAGTCCCCACTTAAATTTTCTGACTTCTCTTTCTTGATATTTATAAGATACTTGTACTATCTCGCTCACAGAGGTTTTTGAAGAAATCATTTATGAACTGTGAAACATTAAATAAAGTCACTTTTGATGCATGTAACTTTTTTTAGAATTATTTATTAAGTGCTTATATGTGTATAAACTTGTATATCCCTAAGTTGGCCTTCACATTCCTGACTTTGTGATCAGACCCATATCTATATCATCTTATAGAATAATTGCATTTAAATTTTCATCACATGTGCTAATGTCCCTTTTGCTAATAGAATTACGACTACATATTATGCATAGCATTCATATTAGTAGCCTCCTACACTCATTGTAAGTAATTTCTATGACTTTGAAGAATTGTTTTATTGGTGTGGGACATGTATAGGACCATGATTGTTTTGCATTTTTTTGATTCTGTCATGGAATATTATTGTGGTGTTTAATTATAAGCTCAATATATGAGGATGTGTCATAAGATTTTAATTTAACTCAATTTCAGAAATATTCATTAAATACTGGCAGTAATGTATAATAAACATGGCATCTAATAAATTCCCCAAAGTATAGGGGCTAGGCAATTATCCAGTGTAACCAGCAAGCTGTTACCTGTGCCCTTGACAGAGAATAAAATACATTTGTCATTTTTAAATCCCTCAAAATCATGGAAATGCACTTCCCATGATTCCAGTGCTTCTTTAAGTGTCTTATTCCCAGAAGAACTGGGGAAGATCTAATTATGAAAATGCTCGGGACTCACTGAAGTCTAGTATAAGAAGCCTAGTATAAGCCTTCTTAGGAATTCCCTTTCACTCCATGCTCATGTCATTATTTATTTAACTGTTTTAGCTTTGGACAGTTAGTTATTTGGTGTATTGGATAGAGTGACTGCCCAGGATTTAGGAAAACCTGCATTCAAATCTGTTCTTAGACACTTAACTAGCTATGTGGCCCTAGGCAAGTCACTTAACCCTGTTGGCCTCAGTTTTCTCATTATTAAAATAAGCTAGAGAAGGAAATGGAAAACCATTCCAGTAACTTTGCCAAGAAAACCTCAAATGGGGTAACGAAGAATTGGATATGACTAAAACAACTTAGCAGCATTTTAAGCATTAGAGTTGCAGCTAGGCAACTCAGTGGAAAGAGGTCTAGATCTGGAGTCAGAAAGACCCAACTGTTCTTAGGTACTTATGCACTGTTACCCTAGTAAGTCACTTAATGTTTCTGTGCCTCACTTTCCTCATCTACAAAATAGGGAAAATAACAGCTTCTACCTAGCTAGATTGTTGTGAGGATCAAAAATGATAATTGTAAAGTACTTTGCAAATTTCTAAGTGCTATCATATAAATAATATTGTTAGCTTTTTAATTTGTTTAATTATTTGTTTCAAGACAAAGTATAAGCCTCTCAGCATATGAATCATAAGAAAAGAAGTAAGTGACACACACTTCAGTGCACCTGAAAGTAAGTGGTTTAAATAGTTTTTCTTTTCACTCTAGGACTAGAAACAATGCATCTGTTACTTCTGTCTAATAAGGTGCTCAACTGAAAGAGCTAATATTCTTGATGAGATTCTGGACCTCAAAGATGGCCCTCACTAAAGCTTTAAGTACTTGGTTTCTTGTGAAATTTTATACAAGATGATTATATTTAGAGACACGGGCAAGAAAAGAGAAAAAATCATGTGGAAATATGAACATAATAGTGTCAGATAAAACAAGGAGAAAAACAGTATTCTCTTTCCAGATGTCAAGAACAAGGTGAAAAGGACTGAAATATCCTCCTATACCTGAGACTGTGTGAGAAAGGGTCTTTAGATACAGCATGAGCGAATCTTTCTTCTACCTTCATTTTTAGTCATGCAAGAAGCATTTGTTATGCCTTGCCTCCCATCAAAATATGTTTCAGACCAGACTTTCCTGCATTATTCATTCTGACATGAGAATCTAATCCCTCAAGAGTTTGAATGTTTAAAGTATTTTCCCTATTCCTTTGCTAATTATTTTAGTTCCGATTAAATGATTCACTTTTAAAATAAATGTTCTTTGTCAGGTATGGTAGTCAGAGAGAAACTTAGCTTAAATGATTTCAGAGATTCCTAACTAAGCAAGGATCTTATGCGGGATATATTGAATACTATGAATACCTTGTATTCAATATATCCCACATAGTATGCTATATGGAAACAAAATTGAGTATGCTACAGTAATTAAAATTTGGGAGCATATTAACACTGGGTGCTATGATCTGAAATATTATTCTTAAGATAGAATTATTCTTTAAGATAGAATCTCAGATTTATCTTAAAAAAACAACGTCATGCTAAATAGCAATAAAAATGAATGAGTCAATGAATTATCAAACAACACAAACAACAGTGTAAAAACTTCAATAAGACAATCTTATATTAATGATTAAAAAAATACTAATTTTGAAAGGGCTCCATAACTAGTTTCACTTTCAATTGCTGTGTTATGTCACTGTTATGGTATGATATATAAGATGATTGGTAATATAGCAGCATAACATATGATATATTATAATATTATATGATGCAATGTATGTGTGTATACATATACACATATTGAGACACTCTTAGTTTTACCCCAACAGTTCTTTTTGACAAGTTTTAGGTCAGAATCCTCTCTGAATCATAGCTCTTGAGTCTCCATCAATTCATTTTACTGATTTTGTTCTCCATAAACCTTGAGTTCATTCTCCCATTGATCCATACACACTCAGGAGGAAGGATTTATGTGTCGGCTTCACAGGAACTACATGGGTATCCTCATATGCTAGAAAGTAGCAACAGGAAATATGCATGATCAGGACACATGCAGAGCACTGAAATTCACTAGCCTCAGCGACAGTAAAGTTAACTTCTACTGATGTCGTAGTGATGCTCCCTGCCAGGCCATATTTTATTTTTTTCCCAACCCAGAAATGCTTTGTACTTCTCATTGCCAGATGTTACTCTTTCTACTTTTCTACCAGGACTTGCTGTCCATTTATCCTCAACTTTATTTTCACCTAGTGACCTCAAACAATCTCTACTAGTAATATTATTTATTCATTTTCAATTTTTAACATTCACTTCCACAATATTTTGAATTTCCAATTTTCTCTCCATCTCTCTGCTCTCTCCACCCCAGGAAAGCATATCCCCTAACCACACCTTTCCCCAGTCTGCCCTTATGCCTATTAACCCCCTTCTCCTCTCTATTTTCCTGTAGGGCAAAATCGATTTCTATACCCCAATGTCTGTACAACTTATTTCCCAGTTGCATGCAAAAACAATTTTTAACATTCATTTTTAAAGCTTTGAGTTCCACATTCTCTCCATTCCTCCCTCAAGACTTACCCTCACTGAGAATACAAACAATTAGATATAGATCATACGTGTGCAACCATTCAAAACATTTCCATAACAGTCATGTTATGACTTATCACATTTCCTTCTATCCTGTCCTGCCCTCCATTTATTCCATTCTCTCTCTTGCCTGTTCCCACAAAATAATGTTTGTTTCTGATTACCCCTATCCCTTTGATTATCCTCCATCTCCTTTCCCTTTCCCCCGTGCCTTCCAGCAGGGTGAGATAGATTTTCACAAACAATTGAATGAGTGTAATTCCTTCCTTAAGCCAAATCCGATGAGACTAAGGCTCACGTACTCCCTCTCACCTGCTCCCTCCTCCTCTCATTGTAAAATAGCTCCCTCTTGTCCATTTTATGTGAGGTGATTTACTACATTCTACTTCTCCCTGTCCCTTTCTTCCAGTACATTCCTCTCAACACTTCATTTTAATCTTTATGCGTTCTCCCTTCATATTAAGCTCACTCTGTGTCCTTGCTCTGTGCATATGTATATATGTGTGTATGTGTTTTGTTTGTGCATATATATGTATATATATACATGTATTGTGCCTGTGTATATACGCATATACATATGTATATGTGTTTGTACATGTGTGCATACATGCTTACACATATACATGTACACACGGATATATGCATACAAGTATATGTGTATACATATGCATACATGCATACATACACATTCATACACATGCATATGTACACTTATGCCCCCGCATATATAATACACACATGCATGCATGTATGTATATATACATATGCATACGTACCTACATGCATGTGTATGCATGCATGGACACATATATATGTATATTTCCTCTAATTACCCTAATACTGAGAAAGGTTTCATGAGTTACAAATATCATCTTTCCATGTAGATATCCAAACGGTTCAACTTTAATAAGTCCCTTATGATTTCTCTTTCTTTTCATATTTCTCTTGATTCTTGTATTTGAAAGTCAAATTTTCTATTGAGGTCTTTTCTTTTCAACAAGAATGCTTGGAAGTCCTCTATTTCATTGAAATTGCATTAATTTCCCCTTAAGTATTATACTGAGTTTTTCTGGGTGGGTGATCCTTGATTTTATTCCTAGCTCCCTTGACCTCTGGAATGTTGTATCCAAAGCTCTCTAATCCCTTACTGTACAAGCTGCTAAATCCTGTGTTATCTTGATTATATTTCCACAATAGTTAAATAGTTTCTTTTTGACTGCTTGTAATGTTTTCTCCTTGACCCTGGAACTCCGAAATTTGCTACAATATTCATAGGAGTTTCTATGTTTGAGATATCTTTCAGGAGGTGATCAGTGGATTCTTTCCATTCGTATTTTACCCTCTGATTCTAGATCATCAAAGCAGTTTTCTTTGCTAATTTTTTTGAAAAATGATGTGTAGGCTCTTTATCTTTTATCATGATTTTTCAGGTAGACCAATAATCTTTAAATTATCCCCCCGGATCCATTTTCCAGGTGAGTTGTTTTTCCAATGAGATATTTCACAGTCTTCTATTTTTTTTTATTCTTTTCATTTTGTCTTATAATTTCTTGATTTCTTATGAAGTTACTGATTTTCATTTACTCCATTCTAATTTTGAGCTAATTAGTTTCTTCAATGAAGTTTTGGACCTCTGACCTCCTTTTCCATTTATCCAGTTCTTCTTTTTAAGGCATTCTTCTCCTCATTGGCTTTTTGGACCTCTTTTGCCATTTCAATTACTCTATTTTTTAAGGCGTGATTTTCTTCAGTATTTTTGGGGTTCTTCTTTTGCAAGGAGTTGAATCATTTTTCATGATTTTCTTGAATCACTCACATTTCTCTTCCCAATTTTTCATCTGCTTCTCTTATTTGATTTTCAAAAATCTTTTTGATCTCTTCCATGGCCTGAGACCATCTCACACCTTTCTCAAAGTCTTTGGATGTAGGAGTTTTGACTTTGCTGTCTTCCTCCATTTATATGCTTTGATCTTCCTTACCATAAGAAAATACCTTTTCACCAAGAAAGTAACCTTCTATAGTCTTATTTTCCCCCTTTTTTGTCATTTTCCCAGCCAATTACTTGACTTTTGAACTCTTTGTTAAGTGGAGGGTGTACTACCCAAATTCCAAGGGCTTTCTGCAGCTGTTTTCAGAAATATCTTTAGGGACCTGTAAATTCTCAGTTCCTCCAAAGTGATATAATCAAAGGAGAGGTGTTTCCTTCTCTCATGGCCTGTACTCTGATCTGTGAGCAGCCACAAGTACTCTTTTTAGTCCTGGAATTCTGAATAAGATTCCCTCTCCACAGCTGCCACCAACTCCGCCACACCAACACTACTTCTCAACCCAGAATCCCCAACCAGAATTGTGACCTCCAATCAGCCACTCAATTCCCTCAACATTTGTAGGACAAGAGCTCCAAATGCAGCTGCTTCTGCAACAGTGGCTGCTGCCCTGCTGGGGCTGAGGCTGGGGCCAGATCATGCTCCTCTCTCACTCAGGTGAGGGAGCTTTCCCATTGACCTTTGATGATGTCTTCAGGGTTTGTTGGTTGAGAGGCCTGAAAATCGTCACAGCTACCAGTGACTCAATGTCCTGAGGCCCATGAATTGAACTTTTTCACTGACTCTTCTATTGACCACAATCATTCATTCTTGGAGGAGGGGGTTCTTGTGGTTAATACACCTCTCACCTATAGAGGAATGGCTACAATACATCCAGTTTCCTTCTGTGCCTCAACTCTCTTCTTTAGCTGAGATGGTATCTTCTAAATCTCAAAGGAAATTCTGAAGTTAGCAAACAGTTCCCATGTAAGGAAAGTTACAGATTGCCTCGGTCAGTAATTCAGGTTTCTTATCTAATAGCTATGAAATGCCCTTCAGCTTTCCCACCGAGTTGTTGGCCAATAGCTAAGGAACTCTTCCCCTCAGTCAGGCATTATCAGATGGTCAAAAAATAAACGAAAATGAGGCCTTCTCTTTGACATCCCTAGATGTATTCTGTTAAGCTCTTCTCTGATGAACTGCTTTCTGAACTTACTTCAACTGAGTTATCCCCTTTATCTCTTAGTTCAACTCTGAGCTAACTTAAAGCCAGAAAATTCTATTTTGTTTCTGTCTTATTCTCCCTGCCTGAGGTAAATATCCTCAGGGTTCCCCTTCTTCAAAAAGAAAAGAATTTAAGAGACATTGTTGTTAGGAAACCTCTCTAATTTCACTCCCAGAAGCTCCTCTGCTTTCTGTAAATAACAACTGCTTTGATGACTGGAGAAAAACAAGTGCTCTTAATCTGATTCCCTCCAGCAACATATCACAGACTGGTCTCTGTTCTTATTTCTGTCACTTGTGTGTATGTGTGTGTGTGTGTGTGTGTGTGTGTATTTCAGTGTCTCTATCTCTCTCTTAGTAGCAATAATACTTTGAATTATATTAATAGTTATCATTTAGCTATAATGCATATTCAATAATTTAGAGTTGCTAGAGTAATTATTTTAAGTTTAAGAATAGCCTATGATATAAAGATATTTTTAATCCCCATAAAGTATAGTAGGAAAATATTTTGGTGTTATAATTCTTAATTTCTCTAAATAATATTGATGTTCTGTGCCTATGTATTATGTAGAGTGAAACACATTTGTCTGGAACAGAGCTAATAAATATGAAGTTAAGACTATGGTGAAGAAAAGTAATAATATTTTAGTACCATAAGTCTCACTTACTGGCATGAACATAAAGCTTCATTGCAGTGTTTATTAGTGGGAATTTACATATACCCAGTACTGCATGCTATTGGGGACTCAGGTCCACAATCTAATCAGGAGTTTTTAACTTGTTCAGAGTGAATCCAATCATATCTCTTACTTCTTTGGTTCCTTTAACATCATTGCACCATTTTGCTACTTATGGTTTCTTCAGTTCGAGATTTAATAGCTGCCTATTCTGTTAGGTGGAGATAGTCTGTTATGGCATAGTCAAATTAAAGGTGAAGGGCAGGGATAGACTGACATATACGTATACATATGTGTATATATATTCACACACAAATATATACATATATGTATATATACACACACACAAATATACATATATATGTTTATATATACACACACACAAATGTATATGTCTATATAAACCTACACACATATGTAAAATCTTCTCTGATAGAAACCTATATGAATACCCATTTTAATGCATAACTGTAATAATGTGTCACATTACATGTTGTGGTCTTATAAATGACAAATCAGGCAAAGTCATTCTTTAAAAAAAAGGGCAGGCTTACTCATGTGAAGAGGCTGAGCAAGGCATGTCCATGTCAATAATGGATAAGCCTATCTTGATTGAAAACTATTGTGACAATTAAAAAAGTGCAACATCTGAAAAAATAAAGTTTATGACTGCATAATAAACAAAAATGGGTCCTGGAACACAGAAATTGTAATTATACCTTCAGTTTTCAGGGAGAGCTGAGGATCAGTCAATACAGACACAAAAGAAATTGGAAGATTTTTTTTTTTGGACTCTTGTGAGCAAAGTCTAACTCTAGTTAGACTAGAGTTAGACCATCTACTGAGATGCATGTGGAGATCACTAAATGTAGCAAGACATGCAGTTAAAAGAGCACTGCAGTAAAAGGGAGGGGGGTTAAAAGAAGGAAGGGAAGGTTGCAGGAGGGAGGGTGAAAAGTGAAAACTACTGAGGATGAGAAGGAAGACGGGAGAACTAAAAGCACAAATGATAGGAAAGAGGATGGAGGAAAATTCACAGATTGCAATCATAACTGTGAATGTGAATGGAATGAACTCTTACATAAAAAGGAGACGGATAGAAAAATGGATTAAAAACCATAATCCAAAAATATGTTGTTTACAAGAGACACATTTGAAACCAGGGGATACACACAGGTTGAAGGTCAAGGGTTGGAGCAAAATATATTGTGCTTCAACTGATGCAAGAAAAGCAGGAGTAGCAATCCTAATCTCAGACAAAGCAAAAGCAGAAATAGATCTATTCAAAAGAGATAAGGATGGAAACTATATCCTGCTGAAAGGCACCATAAGCAATGAAGCAATATCATTACTAAATATGTGTGCTCCAAGTGGTATAGCATCCAGATTTTTAGAGGAGAGGTTGGGAGAGATGAAGGAATAAATAGATTGCAAAATTATACTATTGGGAGACCTCAACCACCCCCTCTCTGAACTAGATAAATGTAACCTCAAATTAAACAAGAAAGAGGTTAAGGAGATAAGTAAAATTCTGGGTAAGGTATATATGATAGATCTCTGGAGAAAACTGAATGGGAATAGAAAGGAATGTACCTTTTTCTCAGTGGTATATGGCACATATACAAAAATTGACCATGTACTAGGATATAAAACCCACACAATCCAGTGCAGAAAGGCAGAGATAATCAATGCAACCTTCTCAGATCATAATGCAATAAAAATTATATGTAATAAAAAACCATGGAAAGATAAACCAAAAATCAGTTGGAAACTAAATAATCTAATCCTAAAGAAGGAGTGGGTTAAAGAAGAAATCATAGAAACAATCAACAACACTATTCAAGAGAATGACAATAATAAGACAACCTAGCAAACCTTATGGGATACTGCAAAAGCAGTTCTTAGGGGAAGTTTTAAATCTTTGAATGCCTACATAAATAAAATAGAGAAAGAGGAGATCAATAACTTGAGCATGGAGTTGAAAAAGCTAGAAAAAGAACAAATTGAAAATCCCCAAGTAAATACCAAATTATAAATATTAAAAACTATGGGAGGGATTCATAAAACTGAAATTAAGAAAAGTATTGAATTAATAAATAAAACCAATAGTTGGTTTTATGAAAAAACTAATAAAATTGATAAATCTTTGGTCAATTTAATTAAAAAAAGAAAGAAGAAAATCAAATCACTAATATCAAAAATGAAAGAGGTGAACTCACCTCCAATGAGGAGAAAATTAAAATAATAATTAGAAATTACTTTGCTCAACTTTATGCTCACATATTCGATAATCCAAATGAGATGGATGAGTATTTTAAAAAAATACAAATATCCCAGATTGACAGATGAGAAACTGAATACTTAAACAACACCATCTCAGAAAAAGAAATTCAAGAAGCCATCAATGAAGTCCCTAGGAAAAAATCTCCAGGGCCAGATAAATTTACAAGTGAATTCTATCAAACATTTAAACAACAGTTAATTCCAATACTACATAGACTATTTTTGAAAACTGGGGAAGAAGGAATCCTCCCAAATTATTTCTGTGATACGAACATGGTTTTGATACCTAAACCAGGAAGAGACAAAACAGAGAAAGAAAATTATAGACCAATTTCTCTAATGAATATAGATGCAAAAATTTTAAGTAAGATTCTAGTAAAACGAATAGAGCATCTTATCACGAGAATAATACATTATGATCAGGTAGGATTAATATCAGGAATGCAGGGCTGGTTCAATATGAGGAAAAGTATTAGCCTTATTGATTATATCAACAACAAATCTAACAAAAACCACAAGATTATCTCAATAAATGCAGAAAAAGCTTTCCACAAAATACAACACCCATTCTTATTAAAAACACTGGATAACAGAGGAATAAAGGGAACTTACCATAAAATAATATTCAGTATCTACTTAAAACCTTCAGCAAGCATCATATGCAATGGGGATAAGCTAGATACATTTCCAATAAGATCAGTGGTGAAACAAAGATGTCCATTATCACCACTGTTATTCAATATGGCGTTAGAAAGGTTAGCTGTAGCAATCAGACAAGATAAAGAAACTGAAGGAATAAGAATAGGCAAAGAAGAAACTAAGTCTTTGCAGATGATATGATTATATACTTACAGAATCCCAGAGATTCAAGTAAAAAATTACTTGAAATAATAAACAACTATGGCAAAGTTGCAGGTTACAAAATAAATCCGCATAAATCTTTCGCATTCTTATATATTAGCAACAAAATCCAACAGCAAGAGATAGTAAGAGAAACCCCATTTAAAACTAGGGTAGACACTATAAAATACTTGGGGCTTTACCTGCCAAAACAAACCCAGGGACTATATGAGCACATTACAAGACACTTTTTGCACAAATAAAGTCAGATCTGAGAAAGTGGAAAAACATCATTTGCTCATGGGTAGGTTGAGCTAATGTCATAAAAATGACAATTCTACCTAAATTAATTTCCTTATTTTGTGCCATATCAATTCAACTATCAGATAATTATTTTCTAGAGCTGAATAAAATAGTATCAAAATTCATGTGGAACAATAAAAGGTCCAGAATATCAAAGGGTCTAATGAAAAGAAATGCTAGGGAAGGTGGCCTAGTGCTACCAGATCTCAAATTGTATAAAGGAGCAATTATCAAAACCACTTGGTACTGGATAAGAAAGAGAAGGTTAGACAAATGGAGTAGACTTGACACTCAAGACACAGTAGGCAAGGAATATAGCAAACTCCTGTTTGATAAAACCCAAGGACCCAAGCTTCTGGGATAAGAATTCACTGTTTGACAAAAATTGCTGGGAAAACTGGATAGCAGTGTGGAGGAAACTAGACATAGACTCATGCCTGACACTATATACAAGAATAAAGTCCAAATGGGTACATAATCTAGGTTTAATGATTGATACCATGGACAAACTGTAGGAGCAAGGAATAGTGAATTTATCAGATTTATGGAGAAGGGAAGAATTTTTGACTAAAGGAGAGATAGAAAACATTATAAAATGCAAGATGGATAATTTTGATTATATTAAACTGAAAAGCTTTTGCACAACCAAATTCAATACAGCCAAAATTCAGAAGGATGTAGTAAATTGGAACAAAATTTTTACAGCTAATCTTGGGGATAAAGGCCTCATTTCTAGAATATATAGAGAACTGACTCAAATATATAACCATACAAGTCATTCCCCAATTGATAAATGGTCAAAGGATATGAACAGGCAATATTCAGAGGAAGAAATTAAAGATATCTATAATTATATGAAAAAATGCTCTAAATCACTTTTGATTAGAGAGATGGAAATCAAAACAACTCTGAGATAACACATCACATCTGTAAGATTGGCAAACATGACAGAACAGGAAAATGATAAATGTTGGAGAGGATGTGGGAGACTTGGAACACTAATTCATTGTTGGTGGAGCTGTGAGCTCATCCAACCATTCTGGAGAGAGGTTTGGAACTATGCCCAAAGGGCTACGGAAATGTGCATACCCTTTGACCCAGCAATATTAGTGCTAGGATTGTATGCCCAAGAGATCATAAAAATGGGAAAGGGTTCCACATGTACAAAAATATTTGTAGCAGCACTCTTTGTAGTTACCAAAAACTGGCAATCAAAGGGATGCCCTTCAGTTGGGTAATGCCTGAATAAACTATGGTATGTGAATGTAATGTGCCAATCTATTGTGGCATAAGAAATGATGAACAAGAAGATTTCAGAGAGGCCTGGAAGGACTTACATAATCTGATGCTGAGCAAAAAGAGCAGAACCAGGAGAACTTTGTACACAGCAACGACCACAGTGTGAGAGATTATTTTATAGACTTGGAACTTCATAACAATGCAAGAACTTAAAAAAAAATTCCCAAAGGTCTTCTAAGACAAAATGCCTTCCACACTCAGAGAAAGAACTATGGAATTCATTCGCAGAATGTAGCAGATCATGTTTGTGTGTGAGTGTGTGTATTATGTTTTGATTTGTTATATGATTTCTCCATTTATTTTAGTTCGTCTACATAGCATGACTATAGTGAAAAGATATTCAATAGAAAAGTATACGTAGATTCTATATAGAACTGCATGCTGTCTTGGGGAGCGAGGGGAGTGATTGGGGGCAAGTGGGGGGGAAATCTAAGTTTTATGATAGTGAATATAGAACATTAAAAAAAGAAAGAGAGGAACAAACAAACCTTTTCTTATATCCATTAAAAACAAAATGTTTCCTATTCATTAATAGGTCCATTAAGTCACATAGAGCCTGTGGTGTAAGGAGTTTGCTAAATGGGTGGAGCAGGAAGAGGAAGAGCTAGGGTGGAGATGAGAGAAAGTTAGTCATGAGAACAGTCAAAGCAAGGAAGGATGCAGGCTCCAGGACAGAGTGAGTAGTTTTGTGACTGATTGTGATTTTATTTAAGAGAGCCTGCTTGTGATAAGTGTAATGGGCCTGGTTTGTGGGAAGCCTGGAGGGGGAAGGCTTGGGGATGGTGCTGTTCTCTGCATTGTTATTATGTATAGATTTTTGTCACTGTCATGGATTTGGGTCTGAAAAAATGTTTTAGTTCTGCCTTATGTATAGAGAGTGTGGAATTTCATGTTTCTGAATTGTGCTGTGATATTCATGGTTGCCGTGGGTGCTGTGAATATTACATTGATGCTACAAATGGCAACAGGGATGGGATTGTGAAATATCAGAGACAGAAGGGCAGAGGAGACAGAGGAAGAAATGGACTTCCCAAGGTGGGAGAATTTTTGTTCCACCCTAGAAAGACAATGAGCTAAAGGCACAGCGCTTTGTGAAAACTGATAACCAAGGCTATGGGAAAGGAGAACACAGAGACTTAGAAACATGTTTGCAGGGAATAACAATGGAACCAGGGAAAGAATGGCAGGAGTATGCAGGAAAGGCTAGGCAGAGCTGACAGGCTATCAAATTGTTTATAAATGCAGAGACCTGGTTGCTGGAGGAGAAGGCTCAGGTGGAAAGGGAATTGGCTGGTTTGGAGCTTTTTGTCCTGCTATCCTTTTGGGCTATCCTTTGAGAGAGGAAGCTGGAGAATTTCAGGTGGTAGACAAGATGGCTGTTGTTGGTTTGTCTCATAGGAGGTGAAAAGTTAACAATAGGCAAGTGAATGCAGTCCTTGCACAAGTTGGGCTTGATTGGGACCCAAACACAGGCCAGGAGGATGTGTGGAAGGAGGATGAAACAAGTGAGGAGGCTAAGAAAAAACCGGGAACCAGAGAGCCCCTACAGTTTTTAGGGATGTAATTGAGGATTTTGCTCAGCAGGAGGTCACAGATGTTTTGAGTTGATTCGCCCAAAAGATGGGAGAATCATTGGTACCTTGGATGGTGAGTTAGTGAAAAAGATAGGTTTTCTCAAGAAAGAAGAATGAATAGCCAGTGAATTGAGGGTCAGAATGGATTGTCAAGAAAAGAGTTGTTTACTGCTCTGTTGAGAGAAGGTGTAGATTTTGGAAGAATAGATGGCATTCCAATGAATGAACTATATAAAGTGTATCAAGAAAAGAGGCTTTTAATTTTAGACTGAGCAGGGAGGTAGGAACTGCCCCTGCAGATCATTCAGAAGCATTGTATCCAAGTTCATCATGCCTACAATGTTCAGGCCCTAGCTCAAATTAAAGGAGGTGTGCGTGTTCATCCTTCTTTGGGAAGAAGAACATACCATCAGAGAAGTAATGACATGACTTGCACTTAACTTTGTTTTCTTGTTTGTTTTTTTGAGTGAGGGAGGGCTGTGCAGGTCACCAGCCTCACTTTTCCTCCAGAGCCATCTGAATCCAGTGATCAGATATTCATCAGGATGACTGGAGACGACCCAGAAGGAGGTAATTGGGGTTAAGTGACTTGCCCAAGGCCACACAGCTGCTGAGTGTCAGGTGTCTGAGGTGAGATTTGAACTCAGGTCCTCCTGACTTCTGCACTGATGTTGTATCCACTGCACCACCTAGCTGCCCCTAAAGAAGGTGTACTTCTAGACAGAATGATGACCCTGGGACTACAAACTGGAAAACAGTAAACGATAGTGAATGAGGCTATGATAATGGGTTCATGGACTCCAGAAGCATAGCTGACTACCCTGCTTCTGGTTATCTTCTCCTTGTTTCTTTTTGTCTTTTTGTCTGTTCACCTCGTTTGTCAGATTTGTTTTCTTCAGGCTTAATACCATCCACCTGCAGATGCCTGATGACTTAAGCCAGATGTCACCCCCTATCTATGAAGTTGCTGTGTCATCTCTGGAGCTGAAGTAGAACAAACTCAGGAGGTCAGCTAGAGAACTGATCTCTCAAATGGGACATGTTAGGACAGAGACAGCTCTATATCCAATCTCAGCAGGAAGTAGCTATGGAAGAAGAGACCTTCATCCCTTACCCCATGATTTTGGGCCCCATTTGAGGGGCAAATGATGGGGTGCTTGTGCCCAAACCCCACCATAAGATATTGTTTTATGTGCTCATTTTGTGTGATCCCTGTTATATTGTGTAAAGTTCTGTTGACACCAGTTGTTCCACTGACTTATGTAATGACTGTGAAAGATCTTGGGTCTGAGTGTAGTGGTAATTTAAATTGGAAAATTTTTCCTCTTCATTCATAGGCCCATTAAATCACATGGAGCCTGTGGTGGGAGGAGTTTGTTGAATGGATGGAGTCAGAAGAGGCAGCTGTGGGTGCTGTGAATATTGCATTGGCATTATAACAGCATGTGGTTTGGGATATTAAAAACTAGTGGCATCAGGAAAAGTGTCTTATAGGAAGTAATACTTGAACTGAGCCTAGAAGGGGTCTAGGAATTCTAGGAAGTAGAGTTAAGAAAGAGTATTTAAGGAATGGGGACAGCCTGTGCAAAGGTGTAAATGTGAGAGATGGAGTATCATTTATTAGGAATAGCAATTAGGCTAGTTTGTTTGAAATGTAGAGCATATGATGAAAATAAATGTGTCATCACTCTGGAAAGAAAATCTGAAGTCAGATTATTAAGGACTATAAATTACAAAGGAGGTTTTATTTTATCCTAGGAGTAATAGGCAGTGACTGAAATTTCTTTAACAGCGATTATAAGATCAGAGAAGGATGTAGAGTTGACAGAGACCTCAGACACCATCTAATCCAACTTCCTTATTTTGGAGATAAAGAAACTGAGGTCCAATGAAGTTAAATGATTTGCTAAAGTCCACACAGACAAATAGTAGCAGAGCTGGGAATCTAATACACGTTTTCTAACTTGAGTCAGTGTTCCACTTGGCATAGACAGACCTTTGCTTTAGATATATCAATTTGACAGTGATGTAGAGAGGGAAATTTCAATTAAATGAAGAATAATTAGGAGACAAGAAGTGGTGATGGTCTGAATGTATGTGTTTGTTTGTGTGTGTATATGTGAGAGAGAGCAAGAGAGGGGAGATTGGGAATTGGAATTAGGAAGACTTGATTTCATATAGGAAGGGGTGAGATTGAAGGATCAAGGGCTACTTTTAAGTTATGAAACTAAATGTTCAAAAGAATGGTAGTACCCTCAACACAAAAAGGGAAATAGAGAAGATTGACTGGGTTTAGGAGTAAAGATAATGAGTTAAATTTGTCACGTACTAAATATAGAGTAAGCACCTGGATAGTAGGACTAAAAACTTGGATAAAAAGATTTAGACATTATCTGAATAGAGATGATAATTGAATGGTGGGAGGGGAAGGCAGGATGGCAGATGTGTTGTTAATGTATTTTCTAATGGGAAGAATTTTCCCATCCATTACTAAGCCTATGTGATTTACTTGAGTCACGTGGAAGCCTGAGTCACATGAGTCTGTGGTGGGAGGATCTTGACAAAGGAGTGGAGCAGGAAGGGTGGAGCAGACCTGAGAGGAAATTGGACACAATGGTTACAGCTGAGGAAGAGAGAGGAAACAGGCAACGAGCTGTGAGTGTTCATTTGTGGGAACACCCTAGCAGGGAAAAGGGTTGGAGATGGGGGCGACCCCTACATTTTTACTGCATTATAGACTTATTTTTTGCAAAGATGGATTTGACTTTCAGGTGTTTAAATAAATGTTTTGGCTCTGTCTTCCATTTGGAGAGTCTGTTATATTTAACAGTTCAGAATTATGCTGGCATATTCATAGCCACCATAAGTGCTGTGAATATTGTATTGGTGCTACAGGAGAGGAGATACAGAGAGACAGAAGAAAGAGAGAGAAGACAGGAGAACAGAGACAAAGATAGAGATAATGCAGGGAGACAATCTGAACCCTGACACCCAAGCATAAAGAGAGGAGGTTTTGGTAATGACACAACACAGACCCTGAAAAGGAGAGATCAGAAAAATAAATAAATAAATAAACGAATAAATGAATAAATAAATAAATGGATGAATGAATGAATGAATGAATGAATGAATGAAAAACAAGATATTAGTGTCAAGCAAACCCAGATAAGAGAAAACAACTGTAAAGAGCTGGTCAACATTATCAAATGCTTCATAGAATTAAAGGATGGAGAATAAGGAAAGGGCCATTAGATTTAGCTTAAAGGATATGACTGAAAACTAATCACATAGTGGCCACAGAATCTAGACATAAGAATTGAAAAATTAGTAAGAAATGACAAAGGAAAGTCACACCATAGTTTGTTTTCTCTAGAAATTTGACTTAAAAAAGAGCAATACAGGATAATGGTTTAGAATGATTTACTATGAGCAGAGGCAAGATGGCAGAGTAGAAAGACAGGCCTGTAGAAGCTCCTCCACAAAGCCAATAAAATACCTGTAAAAATGACTCTAAACTAATTCTAGAGCAGTCAAAGCCACAAAATGACAGAGTGGAGGAGATTTCCAACCCAGGAGAGCATGGAAGGAAAACAGAAAGGGTCTATTGCACCAGACACGGAGAAGAACGCAGCCCAGAGTGGGCTGAGTGGTATGGCAGGGACAGGACCCCAAATAGGCTTCAGGGAGCCACCGGAAGGATCAATGCCCTGATCACTTAAGTCACAAACTCCACAGAGAGCTTCAAAGATCGGTGGGAGGGCTCCTTCACCCAGGAGAGGGTAGCGAGATCTGGACTGCCAGCATTAGCCACTGCAGCAGAAGTAGCATCCATTTTTGGAGCCCTCTGCTTAGAGTTCCTGGGGGAATTGAGTAGCTGATCTGCATCGCAGTCTTGAGCTAGGCCCTGGGGTGAGGAGGAGGAGCACTGGCTTGGTAGAGCAGGAGACAGTTGTGGAGAGGGAATTCTACTCCTCCCAGATTCTGGGCAGAAAACTTTTTGGTTGCTCCCAGACCAGTGCACAGGCCAGGAGAGGGGTTAATTCCTCTCCCTTCATTGTGCCACCATGGAGGAACTGAGAACTTGCAGGTCCCCAAAGTATACCCTCCTCTTGACAAAAGACTCAAAAGTCAAGTAATTGACTGGGAAAATGCCCAAAAAAGGAGAAAAATGAGAATAAAGAAGGTTACTTCCTTGGTGAAGAGGTATTTTCTTCCATCCATTTGGATGAGGAAGATCAAGCATGCCTAGACATGACCTTTCATGAAATTATCAAAGAAAACTGCCCTAATATTCTAGAACTCGAGGGCAAAATGAATATTGAAAGAATCCATTGATCACTTCCTGAAAGAGATCTGAAAGAGAAACTCCTAGGAATATTGTAGCTGAATTCGAGAGTTCCCAGGTCAAGGAGAAACTACTACAAGCAGCTAGAAAGAAACAATTCAAATACTGTGGAAATGCAATCAGGATAACACAAGATCTAACAGGTTCTACATTAAGGAATCGAAGGTCTTGGAATATGATATTCCAGAAGTCAAAGGAACTAAGGTGAAAACCAAGAATAACCTACCCACAAAACTGAGTATAATACTTCAGGGGAAAAAAGTGATAATTCAATGAAATAGAGGACTTTCAAGCATACTTTATGAAAAGACTAGAAGTGAATAGAAAATTTGAATTTCAAACAGAAGAATCACAAGAAGCCTGAAGAGGTAAAAGGAAAGAGAAATTAAAAGGGACTTCCTAAAGTTGAACTGTTTACATTCCTACATGGAAAGATAATATTTGTAACTCTTGAGACTTTTCTCAGGATTTGGGTAGTTGGAAGAATTATACACACACACACACACACACACACACACACACACACACACACACACACATATATATATATATATGTATATATATATATATATATATGTATATATATATATATATATATATACATATATATATATATATATAGACAGAGAGAACAGGGTGAGTTGAGCAAGAAGGAATGATATCTAAAAAAATAAAATTATGGAGTCAGAGAGGAAAATATTGGGAGGAGCAAGGGATAAATGAAATGGGGCATATTATTTCTCATAAGAGAGGGAAGAAAAAGTTTTTTTCAGTGGAGAAAAAAGGGAGAAGGTGAGAGGGAAAACATGAAACTTACTCTCTTCACATTTGGCTTAAGGACGGAATAACATGCTCACTCAGTTTGGTATGATAATCTGTTTTACACTACAGGGAAATAGAGGAGAAGGGGACAAGTGGGGTGGGGGATGATAGAATGAAGAGCAAATGGGAGGAGGGAGTGATTAGAAATAAACACTTCTGGGGAGGGACAAGGTCAAAAGAGAGAACAGAATGAATGGGGGGCAGGATAGGGTGGAGGGAAATATAGTTGGTCTTACACAACATGATTATTATGGAAGTCTTTTGCAAAACTACACATGTATGGTCTGTGATGAACTGCTTGCCTTCTCATTGGGGATGGGTGGGGAGGGAGGAAGGGAGAGAAGTTGGAACTTAGGGTTTTAGGAATGAATGTTGAGAATTGTTTTTGCATACACCTGGGAAATAAGAAATACAGGTAATTGGGTATAGAAACCTATCTTGCCCTACAAGGAAAGAAAGAAGATGGGGATAATGGAAGGGAGGGACATGATAGAAGGGAGGGCATATTGAGGGAATGAGTAATCAGAATGCAAGGTGTTATGGGGTGAGGGGAGGTGAGAGATGGGGAGAAAATGTGGAACTCAAAATTTTGTGGAAATGAATATTGAAAGCTAAAAATAAATAAATATTAAAAATAAAAATAAAGTATCCATTGCAAGATTTTCAGTAAATATAAAAAATCCTATTGATTTTAAGGTTGAAATTTAAATATTGTTCATAAAAGACAAAAATAAAACATTTATGTCTCTCATTCATTAGTATAATTGCTGTTCTCCCTCATTAAAAAGTCTCAGTGATTATTTTTAAAAATAAATTTTTATTGATAAAAAAAGAAAATAGTATGATCTAGTGAAAGTTTTTCTTTCTGTTCCTTCTTTTTAAGACTACAGGAAGTTTGGGAATGATTATTGAAAATGATCTTGGCCTTTTTCCTCTTCCCATTCAATTCTAAGCTCAGTTTGACTATTATCAGTCCTTATCTAAGGTACATTCATATGCACACACACACACACACGCACACACACACACACACATATATATATATATACATATATATATATGTATATATATATGTGATTACAGGATGTTTGAAAAGGTTCAGTGCAATTTTAAGCTTTAATAGTCCCTACTCTATACATGTATGAGTGTATATACACATTTATTATGTGTGAATAGACATATGTCTATACAGAGAGATTTTGTGTGTAGTTTTACATATATATACACATATATATGTATAAGTATGCGTGTATACATACATATGCTCTAAAAATTGTTCATTCAATGGTATATAAGCATTCCCGACAGTAGGAATTCAACTACGTTTTTCTTACACACATAAGTCAAAACTTTATATTAGATTGTGCATCTCATTCAGAATTCCTCATAATTTGCTGAGATTTGATAAAATTGATCTAATATGAAATCATTGAAAAGGTGAGAATAGGGAAAACAAGGAATCATAGTACAAAGGCAATATTGAGTGGATATTGATTCTGAGCAAGATCTCTGCCCAGATGGATTCCTTAGGTACTCTAATACATAAATCTGCATTGATGTAGGTACTCCTCCAACCATGCTGGTTATGACCCACCCATGCCTGTACATTCTGTTCAGATCCTGACTATATCCAACCATCTTTGCTGTCCCTGTGGATATTCCTCATGCTTTACTTCATACACTCACCACTAGAGCATGTGGTTGAATATTTAAGCTTTAATAGCTTGAAACTATTCTAAAACTTTTGGAGTACCCTATGTAGTTTTACTCTATTTGCAAATATTAATTTCTCCCTTTTTGTGACTGATATTAAGAAATATAATTTTTATTTTCATGGAAATTATTTTTTGTAGATGTATGTGTCTATATTGAAGTAAGAGTTTTTTTTTTTTTTTTAAAGTGGAAACCCAGGTGCTTTCTTCTTTGATAGTTCATTAAATATTCCTGTTTATTGGGGAAAGTTATATGTACATTTTATTTAGATTCAGGTGATCTTCATATTCTGTTCACCAAATGCAAAAGATCATGAGAAGAATTACCTGGGAAGAAGAGAAGAATCCAGTGAAGACCCTCCACCCTCACTTTTGTTATGTTTGTTATGTTACCCCAGAGAAACCCCCTGGATTAAACAGGCAATTAATAGAAGCTAAAAGAGCAAAAGTTAAGGGAGCAAGAACTGAGAAGGGAAAGCAATAGGAAAAGAGAGACAGAGGTAGAGAAGGTCAGAGAGAGAGAGAGTGTGAAACAGAGAGAGAAGCACAGAGAGACAAAGAGGGCAAAAGGGATAAAGCCAAAGAGAAAGACATCAAGGGTCAAACCAAGAACTGAGAAAGAGAAGTGCATATTTCTCTAAATGGTACATTTCCTTATAGGGTTAAAGCACTTTCATGTGTATTTTCTTTTCTTTTTTTTAAAATCACTTCTTTATGATATAAGAAGGGCAACAAGCAGGATAAAAGATTCAGAACTGAAAAGTATATATCACCTAAGCCAAATTCTCAGTTTGCAGATGAAGAAATAGCCCAAAGAAGACCTCATAACTAATAATAATAGCTAATTATAGTTACTTATGTAGTGCTTTAAAATTGTCAAAGACTGTTTATATAGTATTTGGTGTTAATATTATCCCCAATATTAATAATAAATAATAATATTTGTATAATATTAGGTGTTAATAGTATCCCCATTCTACAAAGAAGGAAACTGAGTCTTAGATTCAGTGACTAACCCAGGATCACACAACTATTAAACAGGCAGGATTTGAACTGTGGAATTCCTTCTTCAAAGTCCCACTATGCCACCTAGATGCCAAGTAAAATCAAGATCTGAATTCAGATGATTGTTTCTGATGCACCAAAAAGCCTACTCTCTTCTTGCACGTGTAGGAATAGTGCACGGAGAATTTCAGTCTCAGTACTGTCTCAGTACTGATCACAGAAATAGTGCCCACACTAAGATTTGATCTTCTGACTCTACTCCTGTCATCCTTGCTATTTTCTTCAACTGCATCCTAAGTAACTTTAGTTATACACAAGTGCTGTGCTTGGAAATTATTCAAAATTACTGAAGGATTCCTTCACACTATGTTCAACAGTGTTAGTAACAGGTATGTCATTAACATCTGCCAACATTTTCATGTATTACTCACTGTTTGTTTAAATTGTTATGCCATCTGTCTACTTGGCCATTATTTACATCAACTAATTCTTGCTGGCAATATGGTATCTATCCTTTACATATAGATATTGTAAGAAGAATACTCATGGTTTAGCGCAACAAATTTCCCTTACTTATAAATATAAAGAAATCATGTTAGTTCCCAACTCAGTCCACAGCATTGCCTACATCTACCTGTGTCTTTGGAGAATATGCTCATCTGGCAACCAGCTGAATTTTATGTTATATAAAATCTGGGAATGTCATTTAAAATTTACTTGCTTTCAATTTACTTTATTTTAGACCTGGGAAATTTTATTTTAGTACAAATGCATGTTTACAATAAACATATCCCTTAATTGAAGATTGTCTGCTTTTTTTTTTTTCTGTTGTGAAGAATACAACAGTAATAATTACAATGGGGGCAAAAAAGTAAATAGTAAAAAAACATTCAGGAATATATCCCCCACCAAAATAAGAGGTCCTTTATCATACTGAGGTTCCCCAAATCTTCCTCTTCTCTGATGAGGTTGCATAGTATAACAAATAGCAGTCTCCTATGAGTTTGAGGACTTGAGTTTAAAATCTCCCTCTAATACCTTGTAGCTTTATGACTCTGGACAAGTCAAGGTCTTTCTGTGATTTATTTTTCTCACGTTTAAAAGGAGTACAATATTACTTGACTGCATTGTTGTCAATAATGTGCTTTGCAAATATTAATACAATATATTAATAGATATTGATTATTATCATCATTATTCATAAACCTCCATAAAATCCTCAAAGGTGTCAAAGAGATCAGTAAATCATCCAAGTTGATGAAATAAAGTAGTTGAAAAATGTCTATTGCCCAGATTACAACTCACAGATAAAAGGTCAGAATACCAAATTAATTTATTTAACTTTTAACATTCATTTTCAAAAAATTTTGGGTTCCAAATTTTCTCACTATTTGTCCCTTCCCCCCACTCCAAAACCCTGAGCATTCTAATTGCCACTATTACCAATCTGCCCTTTTTTCTATCATCCCTCCCTTCCCTTGTCCCCATCTTCTCTTTTGTCCTGTAGCGCCAGATAACTTTCTATACCCTGCTACCTGTATTTTTTATTTCCTAGTAGCAAGAACAGTACTCAACAGTTGTTCTTAAACCTTTGAGTTCCAACTTCTCTTCATCCCTCCCTCCCCACCCATTCCCTTTGGAAGGCAAGCAATTCAAGATAAGCCATATCTGTGTAGTTTGGCAAATGACTTCCATAATAGTCGTGTTGTGTAAGACTAACTATATTTCCCTCCATCCTATCCTGCCCCCCATTGCTTCTATTCTCTCTTTTGATCCTGTCCCTCCCCAAGGGTGTTGACTTCTAATTGCTTCCTCCTCCCATTGCCCTTCCTTCCATCATCCCCCCCACCCTGCTTATCCCCTTCTCCCCCACTTTCTTGTATTGTAAGATAGGTTTTCATACCAAAATGAGTATGCATTTTATTCCTTCCTTTAGTGGAATGTAATGAGAGTAAACTTCACGTTTTTCTCTCACCTCCCCTCTTTTTCCCTCTACTAAAAAGTTTTTTGCTTGCCTCTTTTATGAGAGATAATTTGCCCCATTCCATTTCTCCCTTTCTCCTCCCAATATATTTCTCTCTCACTGCTTTATTTCATTTTTTTAAGATATGATCCCATCCTATTCAAATCACTCTGTGCTCTCTGTCTCCATGTGTGTGCGCGCGCGTGTGTGTGTGTAATTCCATCCACTACCCAGATACTGAGAAGTTTCAATAGCTGCAAATATTTTCTTTCTATGTAGGAATGTAAACAGTTCAACTTTAGTAAGTCTCTTATGACTTCTCTTTGCTGTTTACCTTTTCATGCTTCTCCTTATTCTTGTGTTTGAAAGTCAAATTTTCTTTTCAGCTCTGGTCTTTTCATCAAGAATGCTTGAAAGTCCCCAATTTCATTGAAAGACCATTTTTTCCACTGAAATATTATACTCAGTTTTTCTGGGTAGGTGATTCTTGGTTTTAGTCCTAGTTCCTTTGACTTCTGGAATATCATATGCCATGCCTTTTCGATGCCTTAATGTAGAAGCTGCTAGGTCTTGTGTTATCCTGATTGTATTGTTTCTTTCTAGCTGCTTGCAATATTTTCTCCTTGACCAGGGAACTCTGGAATTTGGCCACAATGTTCCTAAGAGTTTCTCTTTTTGCATCTCTTTCAGGCAGTGATCTGTGGATTCCCTGAATACTTATTTTGCCCTCTGGTTCTAGAATCTCAGGGCAGTTTTCCTTGACAATTTCATGAAAGATGATGTCTAGGCTCTTTTTCTGATCATGGCTTTCAGGTAGTCCCATAATTTTTAAATTGTCTCTCCTGGATCTATTTTCCAGGTCAGTTGTTTTTCCAGTGAGATATTTCACATTATCTTCCATTTTTTCATTCTTTTGGTTTTGTTTTGTGATTTCTTGGTTTCTCATAAAGGCATTAGCCTCCATCTGTTCCATTCTAATTTTGAAAGAACTATTTTCTTCAGTGAGCTTTTGAACCTCCTTTTCCATTTGACTAATTCTGCTTTTAAAGCATTTTTCTCCTCATTGGCTTTTTGAACCTCTTTTGCCAATTGAGTTAGCCTATTTTTCAAGGTGTTATTTTCTTCAGCATTTTTTTGAGTCTCCTTTAGCAAGCTGTTGACCTGCTTTTCATGCTTTTCTTTATCTCTCTCATTTCTCTTCTCAGTTTTTCCTCCACCTCTCTTACTTGATTTTCAAAATCCTTTTTGAGCTCTTCCATGGCCTGAGCCCATTAGGTGGGCTGGGAAGCCTTGATTTCTATGTCTTTCCCTGATGGTAAGCGTTGTTCTTCCTCATCTGAAAGGAAGGGAGGAAATATCTGTTCACCAAGAAAGTAACCTTCTATAATCTTATTTTTTTCCCTTTTCTGGGCATTTTCCCAGGCAGTCATTTGACTTCTGAGTGAGGTCTCCACACCCACTTTGCCTCCAGATCCCAGCCTTAGGGCTTTGGGGGCAGGGCTGTTATTCAGTGTGAGATTAAGTTCAGGTCCTCATGTTGGGGCAGGGCCACCACATGGGGCTCAGTTCCCTCTAGGGGTTTATGTAGAGACCTTCAGCAATGGATCTGAGAGCTCCTGTCTCCTTGGGGAGCCCCCATGTGCTGCTGCTTCCCGAGGGGGCCTGAGTTATGGAGACACCCTGCACCCCTCTCGGCCAGCCAAAAAAACTCTCTCACTAACCTTTAGCGCCCGTGGGTGGAGGGTCCTGCGCGGCCACTGGAGATTCTGTCCCTGAAGCCTGCTGGGATCTGCTCCTCTCAGTGCCATGCAGCCAAGGCAGGGTTGGGCTCTGCTCCAGGTCCCGTGCTCAACGGATTTTTTATGTCAGGTTTTCAGGTCTCTCTGGAACAGGAATCTCCTCTGCTCCATTGTTGTGTGGCTTCTGCTGCTCCAGAATTTGTTGGGAGTTCTTCTTTACAGAAATTTTATGGGCTGTGGGTTCGGAGCTAGCATATGTGTATCTTTCTACTCTGCCATCTTGGCTCCTCCCCTAATCCAGCAATTTCTTGAATGAACTGAGTACGAAAATAAGTAAGAGCAGATCAGATTGCATTTGGGAAATTAAACCATGCTTTTAGTGATTTCACAACTGCTTATTGCTCCAAGGACCATTGCTTTTACAAAAAAAAAAAAAATCTAATTGATTACGAGATTCAAAAATATATAGAAACAGAGGTGTTAAAAGTGTAAGTAACCCAACTGACAATGGCAAGATTAGAATGGTGGCCTGGTGATAGAAGTGATATAAATGTTTTTATCAAAGGCATTAATGCCCATAAAAAGTGGTAAGTAATTTGGTTACATAACATGAATGAAAAAGAACTTATAATGGTGATAATGGCGATCATTTATACAGCTCTTTAAGTGTGCAAAGCACTTTACAAGTAGTATCTTGTTGTGACCTCACAACAACCCTGAAAGATAGTTCTATTATTATTCCATTTTATTGTTGCTTACCCTTCTTTTTTTGAAGAGGGCCTATGATGAAACAAAGTGATGATTTGTACATGATGTGGATTTTAGTGAGGCAGAGTTGAATAAAGTGGCCACCCTTGCTCCTTTTTTCAGTCGTCAAAGTTCAGTGACAAGACAAAAGTCAGGACAACAGGCAATGGCCCAGGATACAGTGGATGACCTAGTATCTTTGATACCTGACCAAGCTCTAAGTGCTCAACAGTGCCTGCTTCAACCACCTTGATGACCACTGGAAGAAATGGTTCTCATCTACCCATTCTGTCTGCAAGTCACTCTTTATATGCTTTGGACAGATATCCCCTACTCACCAATGGGTTTGAGGCCTGTTAGTTATCCTCAACCTAGTTTAGCCCATCTTCCAAGACAGTTTTACCAGGGTGTGGCCACTGGACACACTTGAACCTACAGATGAGAGTTAGGTAACAAGTTAGACATTAAAGGTGGAAAAGCAGCCCTGAAAAAGGCTTTGGCAAGACCTCACACTAGAGGTGTTGTTCCTCCTTTAATATCCCATAGAGATAAGGAAACTTAGGCAGATGGAGGTTAAGTGACTTTCCCAGAGTAAGTGTCTGAGACAAAATTCAAAATAAAGTCTTCATGACAACAAACATTAACAAATCATATACCATTCTAAATGTCAAAGTAAGCTGAAAAACTGTGATGCACACCAAATCAAAGGTAAGAGTAAATATCTCCAAGGTTAATGAAAATTCTACCCTTCCACCTCAGTTGAGTTACTTAGGAGTCATGTATCTATAGAATACAAGTAAATTGTTGATAAATATTTAGATCTTCATATGACATCAAGTTAAAAGGAGCAGGCAAAAAATTACATGAAAGATTTGCAAAGTCTCATAAAGGTAGAACAATGGCCTAAATTTTCAACTGATTAAATTTAATATTGACAGATGAAAAGTCCTTCACTTGGATTAAAAAAAAAATCAAGTGCATAAGGGCATGATGGGCAACATATAGTTAAATAGGGAACACAATTTTTTTGTGTTCATCCATTTTCAAAGAAGACCATGATATCAGAGAAATGATGACATGACTTGCCTTTGACTTTATTTTGAGTGAGAGAGGGCTGTGCAATGTCACCAGCCTAACTTTCTCTTCCTGAGTCATCTGGATCCAGTAACCAGATATTCATCAGGATGGCTGGAGACAGCCCAGGATGCAATGGGAGACCTTGGCCT